>NW_027286069.1:24888989-25061489 GCF_022747635.1 Hetaerina americana
GCTTTCGCCGTCCCTAATTCCTTCGTCTCCGGTGCATGTTTATTCGTGAGAAATCAGAGAGGCGAGGAGAACGAGGAGGAGTATCCCATAAAATCCTCAAAATGGTGTCCCGGCGTTGGATGGTGTCCATGGTGGAGGAAATCCGCAAATCCATTATGGTGAGACGTTTCGGACAGTCCTGGGACAATAGAAGGAATGTTCAAATCTTTTTTTTTCATAAATGTGCCTGACTTTTTCGACTGATTTAAACGAGGGGCGTAAACAGCCTAGAGTGTGGCAATGTTATCCATTATTATTGATATTTGTAGTCCACCAGTTTCGAATAGGTATTTGACGAATACTGAGAGTACACACTACTGTACTCCTCTAAGAACTAACTAACAAAACACAAAATGTACCCCAACCCTATCCTAAATGCTACAATAACTAAAACTTTAGCCCTGCATACACGTAATCCTACATCAATAAATATATTCCGCTACTCACAATAAAGATGTGTATTAGGGGGTACAGGTACCAGGATAAGAGAGGTAAAAGGAGGTTAAGGGTGGTTAAATTAGAAGGGTGTTTTAAGGGTTTAGGAAAAGGGTAAAAACAACCATTCAAAATACTTGAAAAGACGTTCATGTCGGTCCAAGCTCATATTCATATTAGCGGAAAATTTACTTTTAAACAAGGGTTAATTTTAACCACTAAAGAAGTTCTCAGGTATATTGAAAGGAATGAATAAAAATTAATCACAATCAGTGAGATGAAATGCCACATCCATACGAAGACAGTTCATGCGGAAAAGGAAAATAAGAATGGGAATATTATATTTACATGGCTTTGCAGATCCCCATCCATAACACCACAAGTGTAAAATTAGGCACCCTACCGGAACCGTTTAGTTCCGCCCCAAATCGTATACTTTTCCTCGCTTTCCCAGCATTCTCCCCTCTATGGCACCGTCTTCTAGTAGTGACTTGTAATCAGGGAAGGCGACCGACATCTAAGGTTATTTGAACCATTAGGGATGAACAGGAAAGGATGAAAGGTGGAGAGAAACTCGGCGTCGGTATTAGCCTACTCTTGTCGAAAGGCGCCAAGGGGTCCGCAGCTTAACGTCCCATCCGACGGACGGCGTACTCACTCAAAGTGCCCTCCACAAAGCACCTCAAGTAGGGATCGAGATACCTCTGTAAACCATTCGACGCCGCCGTAATTCGAACTCGGGCTCTCTGGGTGGGAAGCTATTAATATAGCCACCGCACCATCTTGATCCCCACCGTCTTCATCAGCATAATATTGCCCCTCTCAGTATATCCCAGTTCATCCTTCTTCGAGTTCCTCCCAACAACCGTTTCTCTCCTTCCCTCTTAACACGCCTGAAATTTCATCCTTTGTTTTTGTTTTCTTACCTTAATCAAAACCAACGGAAATGCTTTATTTCCTCAATTATGTCCCAAGCGTGAATAATCAGCCTAAATAGCAACCTAAAAAATATCTATTTATGTTAGTCCTCAGTACGCAGTGACCTCTGCAGGTGAAGCCATTGCTTCTTTGTTTTTGTTGTAATCGCAATTGACGGCCGACGGAATCGAAAGAGGAAATAATGAGTCGCTGAATGTATTTGTGATTCAATCCGCTTCCCTCATCATATACAAATGGTACAATTGGACGATATAATGAGGGACATAAATGATTTCTTCGATTTCATAAGTTAAATCTAGAGTGTACTCCTATACCTTTTCACACTCCCCTTCATGAGTGGGTGTTTTCCTGCTGTAGGTTTTTTTCATCAAGGATATAAGGTCTTATTCCTTACGGTTTCCCCACAATTTTGTTTATCTTTCTACACTCTTTGTACTAATGCATATTCATTGTAAATCGATTGTCACTATCTAGTTCTTGTTTTGTATTATTTAGTACTCAAATGGAATTATATTTTCATTGGAATGTATTCGACGATGGGTTATATGGAAAAATGTACTGCCACGGTCTCAATCTCCTCCGAATAAAGTCAAATTATTATTAATTAAATGAAAAATACAATGTATCTTTTCACTGTCCTGTTATTATTGTCCGAATTTTCCTGATATTGTCCGAATTATTATTATTATACCTTTATAATAGCCTTAGTCTCTACGCAAATTACATCAGCTGTCGGTCGCCTCCCTTCAAAACTATTACTGCCTTAGTCTCCTTCTCCATTCCTGCTTGAAGGAACCTAGAAGTGGGGAATTCTCACAAATTCGTCAGAATAAAAAAGTTTAATGAGAAATTCTCTTTCATATCTACTATATCCACCTCTAATTTCAGGAAGTTTATATCGACATCTACACAACACCCCACAAGCCGCCGTGAGGGCGTATGGCGGGGGGTGTTAGCACACCACCCGTAAAATAAAATGCAACTTCTTGCAAAACAAAAACAAAAAAATGATGATGCACACCCACACAGACAAATATATTCATGTAACACTTACTTTAACTTACATGCAAATACATTTAAGAAGGCTGTCAAGAAAGAAAGTTTCTTACGTTTCGGACTAGCTTACGTATCGATTACGACTTACGGCTAGATTAGAGATGAGTAGAGCCACCATCTTGGCGTATAAATGTCCCTACACTCAGTACGCATATTGCTGTGGTAGTGCGCAGTCTGTGGTTCTTTTCTTTTGCTCACTGCCAACTGTTATAATGTGCGCTACAAAAGAAAATCCCGTGACTTGTGAAGTGCGATCTGTGATTAGGTTTTTTATTGGCAAAAAAGCACAGCCCAATTGAAATTCATAGGCAACTTTGTGAAGTATACGGAGACGGAATAATGAGTGAAGGTGGAGTGATGCAGTGGAGCATTCAGTTTAAAATGACCACACCAATGTAGACGACGAAGGCCGCAGGAGTCGGCCTTGCTTTGTGACAGATGAACTGACGGATGGCCAGTTCTTGGACATAATGGGCATTTATCCTTTCATTCTTACACTAACAACACCCCTGACGGACAACGCTGTCACTCATCGCTTAGTTTGCGCACAACACAAATTTCCCGATGAATATCAGCAGCTTTGAAGTTTATTGCCAGTGAAAACCTCATCAGTAAACGGATTTTACATTTGGCGGGATTTCCAATTGTATTTTTTATTTTGACTCACTGCTGTAAATAAACAACAAGTCTTCCAAACACTGCAGCTCGAGGCGTACTGACCTTGCTGTGTATGTCAATACAGCAAACATTCGGCCCCCCCACTACTTCGTTCGCTACATGCAAACGTAAATTACTCTCTGGACAGCCTACTTATAACAAACTTATGACAAACACATGCACCCACGAATTCATAAGATGTATAAGCAGGGTCTAATTTTTTTAAAATCGTAATTCGATTTTTTTTCTCCTTTTACTTTGATTATTAGTTCTTACTAATAAGATTCCTGATTGTACGAGGAAAGAACGAATATTTGTATTAATACTCGACCTAACCCCTATTACACTTCCCCGAAGGACGCCCGAAGTTACAACAAAGTTACCTCTGTTGAGCACATTCTTACTATTTTGTTTTCGATACTATAAGAAGTCTCTAATCCAATGTATCGCGTTCTTATTGATACCGTAGTGTTATTGTTTGAGAATTCTATTATTGCGATGGTCTTCACCGATGGCTTTTTTTGGAATCCAAAAATACTGCGTCCATTTGTGTATTGTTTTTGCCCGATTTATGGATATCGTGAATAAAAATACCCAATTGGGCTTCGCAAGATCTTTTATTCCGAAATCCTTCCTGGGTTTTGTTATCATCTTCTTTCTGTCGAAAAAGATCATAAAGTTGCTAGCAATGATGTGTTATAATATTTCAATGAAATCGATGTTAGGGATATGAGCCTATAATTGGTTGGTTTATCCTTATCGCCGCCTTTATAGATGGGAGTTATGTGAGATAGCTTACAGTCGCGAGGCACTAAGCCTTCTTCTATTGATTTAAGAAAAATAACTTTCTAAAAAGGGGGAAAATATCTTCAGCTAATACCTTCAATATTCTAGTAGATATTTTTCTTGACCTGGTGGTTTTTTGGCTTTGATACTATGGAGCTGATGTTCTCTATTCCTTTCTCGGTCAGTTTATGTCAGCTCATGTGCTCTCCCAGTGGTTGACGAAGCTCGTTTGGTGCGTTGATATCTTAATTGTAGACGCTCTGGAAAAAACTTGTTTGAAATATTTGCCTTTTTCACACTCTCCGTAATAATTTCTATATTTTTCTTTTCGAAGAATGTACATTTGGTTGTTTACCCTGCATTTCTCTAACGTGAGACCAGAATTACTTTGGATTTTTTTGGATTTTTCTCAAGATATTCGTATACAATTTTAGTTTTAAAGTTGTGAAGGGCTTGGCGACTTATGCTTTTTGTTTTATCAAGATATTATTTTAGCTTAGATGTATTCATAAAAAACTACGTCATTACTCCTTAAACCCTTTATAAAAAATCCGACTGCAAACTTCTTTCCTTTCTTAACCCCACTTTGAATTCTCCGTTGTACCATATTGGTTCCTTACTGTCGCATTTAAGGTTGAAAGGAACGTGCATCTCCATTTCTTCACGTAAAAATATTTATAAAAAAAATACTTCCAATTGCTCTTTTTACCGGTGATCTGGTTTATATCCTGAATTTTTGTAATTAGTTTTTTTATGTAAGATTTATCGAATCCCGTTAAAGTTTACCTTGTTGAATGAGTTTTCTTTACGCTTTCCGTTGTTCACTTTCACGAATTTAGTCTTTACCTTTACAAAAATAGCTTTATGGCCGCTATTCATTAAGGTGATTGGTATCAGTTCAAGTAATGTAATTAGGCTTTGTATCGACAGCCTGTGTACCATCAGTAAACGCAGATGTGACTGCTAATTGTTCGATATTTTAGTTGAGTTTTCCTATAGCCACATGAAATATCCCTCCTCTTGAATAAAAAAAGCACCTTTTACGGCCACATTCCCTTGGACCTAATGTTTTCTTTTCTTCCTTCACATTGGTTAGACCTCTCCTCGATTGCTCTCTCTGTCTTCACCTGTCCATTAATTGGACACGTAAAGAATCTTGAAATGGGTGCGAGAAGAAATCGTCACATCATTTTTGGAGAGACTGGATTAGTATTAACTCTAAGCCAGAAGATTACACGAACGACTAAAACTATTAGATAAATAGAGAAAATATGATTTACATGTAGATGCAGCCTGAATAATTTCATCCCCCTATTAAACTAGCAGCCAAGACAACAAGAGACTTTTAAGGTGCTGAAACGAGGAATTTAAGGAATCGATTTTATCGCAACACTATAATAGCATTAAAATAGATTATGATGCTTTGTATTTACCCATTAAAACTAATATTCCGTTGGTAACCATTCATTTTTTTATCTAATATTTATTTTATTACTAGTAGTTCAACTGATCAGCGTGAAGAAGTGTTCTGAACTTAAAGAAAATAGTGCATGTAGTTGTAGTTAATATTACAATCATTTATCAAATATTTTGGATTTTTGTTGTAAATAACGTACGAGCAAAACTTAATTTTTATATTGGTTTGCATGATATGGAACCAGCTCCTGCCAGACACCCCAGTGGTGGCTTAGACGGTAAAATGCAGACAAACGTCTTCAAATGCATTGGGGAAGCGCGGGGTAAGAAATATTAGTTTTTTTTCATAATAAGTAGCCTCGTATTCCATATTTCCCCCAAGTATTGTTTATATTCCTTATTGTTACAAGGTAGTCGTATCGTATGGGTTGGGCAGTATGTCAAACTTAGATGCCGCAGTTTATGCACTTGCATTTATCATCATCTGCATTATTTGACTTATTTTAAGCATATATTGTATATTTTACGTATAGTTTTTCGTCAATTTTGGTCAGAACATATACGTAAAATATTCATGGATATATGGATGCAACTTAATTTTTGATATGGTATGCCTTGGTGTAGAATCATCTCCTGCCGCATATCCTAACAGTGGTTTGCAGGGTACGATGTAGATGTAAGATGTAAGTGGTCATCAACTGTATAGGGTTGTGTAGAGTCGTTTTTATATCTTCAGGACCGCATTTCTAAAATGTTAAATTTTTAAATTAAATAAAAATTGTTCTTCGGACAGATGATGTAGGAGACCTCACGAGAGCAATATAATATTTGGACGGCACAATAGAACACAAAAATTGATTAGATAAACACGTAAAAGGACACTCACATTTAAGTGTGGATTGTTTGAGCTTTCGGCCTTCTTTAGGTCAAATTCCTTTTACGTGTCATCTATTTTACTTAGTGTTCTATTGTGCCGCCCAATTATTATATATATATATATATAAAATATCTTCGAAATGGAACGCTCTTCGGCGACACACAAATATATAAAAACACAGATGTAGATTTTTAGAATATAGAGACACAAAGAAAGGACACTCACAATTTGTTATTTTACGTTTCGACAGCACGGTTGTGTCTCTATATTCTAAAAATCTACATCTGTGTTTATATATATATATATATATATATATATATATATATATATATATATATATATATATATATATATATATATATATATATTATAGCGGCGTGTGAAAATTCACACATCAGGGTAGGGGGGCCAGTTCCTTTCCCTGTGCCGGTTATGGTTTCCCAGGAAGACCTGGTACCCGAAAAATCACTTCAGCATGGGTTGAGCTGCAGGTGCCCAGAGTGCCTTGCCTGGAAATCGAACCCGGGACCCTCCGTTCAGCAGTCCAACCCTCTACCCACTGGACTACCGCGACCCTTGCATATATATATATATATATATATATATATAAATATATATATATATATATATATATATATATATATAATATATATATATAAATATATATATAAATATATATATATATATATATATATAAATATATATATATATATATATATATATATATATATATATATATATAGTTGAGCGTTGCCACCCTTCGAACCTAAAAATGGTTTCATTCGTTTCCCCACCCTCCATCGAGCGCGGTTTGGCCATTGACAAGTCCTGGCACCCGATGCTAAATGCCTCGTCTCGCCGATTACGGAAAACCCGCGCAACAAGAGGGCACAATATATATACACACACAACTCTGACACCCCCACCGATTGTCTCGACCCACTTGACCGGATTCTTCTTCCGCACGGTGTATGGCTTGGGAGGGCGGGCGACTGCCCCCCCTCTCTCTACTCCCTCCCAACCTCCTCTAGGGATTTTTTTTCCTCATTCCTTCTCCAGGGGTAGGAGAAGAAAGCGAACGAAGGAGAGGGGGAAACGTTCCCGTGGCGAATGGACCAGTTCCGTCTCCACCCCCCCTCCCTCACCACCCGCGGAGGCACCCACGGGAGTCGCTCCCTTCCATCGATTCTCCCCGCCGTCCCCTGTCCTAACATTGTGCGACTCTGACCATTGTCCACCGTCGGCGTGGGAAAAACAGAGCACAAACCGAGTGCTTGCCCCAAAACCCGGCGTCGCCGCCTTTGGTTCGATCCGCACCCGAGGAGGACGCGAAACGAATGTCCGAAGGGGTCGCTTCAAAATATTTCCACACTCTTTCCCTCGGCGGCGAGGAAGATGCGATTTCCCGGTCAGCAGACGCCTCCCCCCCTCTGGGCCCTGCGAGTCCGCGAGGGCGAGCGTTCTCCGGGATTGCGGCGGTGAAGGAAACTGATCCTCCATAGATGTAGTGCAGTTCGTTCGTTCAAGGTATCCTTACTCATTTGATGGCAGGTTTTGGATTTTCCCGAATGACTGCTATGACATCCTATGCTCTAGTACGTATCTCGAGAGCGTCCTCTCCACTTTGTTTTCATAATTCTTTTAAAGGTTCTTCACCTGTTTAATACCCTTAAAGGGCTGGTGAAGGGTTCGGTATCGCACCAGTCGTACACGCAGAAACATTAGTGTATACACGTGCTTGAATATTGATGCACAGCACCGAACTTCCTTCAATTTCGTCGGTGAATATATTTATGAAAAATAAACAAGTATTTATATGAAAACTCTATTTAAAAGGATCAACAAATATTACTTAAACTAGGTAGATGTCATGGCATTTGTACGCTTATTTCCTGCATAGGTATCCGGCATTATAACGCGAGTTTTCAGAGTTAAAAAAACGCACTTCCATTCGTCAAATTTGTCTTAGATTAGAGTTAAATGATGTGCCGTTTTTTTGAAATAAAACTCCAGTTCAGTTCAATTTTATTTGAAAATTAGAGGACAGTATTTTTCAGGCATTTAACGTTTTCAAATTGTTAAAATTTTCCAAATAACTTGGCAATAGCTTTTAGAAAGGCGCCAAAAATGAAAGTGTGGAATATGTTTATTTATGTACGTATTTATATCAACACAAATACCCCGTGATCCATCAAAAGGTACGTGGCACGGGGTGCAAGCACCACGTGGAAAGTTAAAGGGATAGGTGACAGGGAAGGTATTTCAGGGGTAAGGGAAAGAAAAATGCATGCACAGAAAATCTTTGAAATGGACGTGCATGGAGGTAGATACATATATATATATATATATATATATATATATATATATATATATATATATATATATATATATATATATATATATATATACATACATTCAAACACGAAATCCCGCCAAACGGCGAATAAATACTCATATATACAGAAACAGATATAAGGAAAAGGGATAGGAACACATATAAAGGACGAACACAATAAAGGTGGGGAAGGCGGAATCGAACGGATCACAAGAGTAAAAATATATCCTTGACCGGGACTCGAACCTCGGATCTTTCCACTTGCCGGGCGGATGCTCTTAACCACTTGAGCTATGCTGACAATTTATTTTACAAAACTCACCTTTCAAGAGCCATAAGTACATAGTTGGTCGAGGAAACGTACTTTACCCTGAGATCCGTGGGTCTAATATGTCGCCAAGCGCCCCGATTCTTTAGCCAAGAGATGGCGTCAGGGGACTATTTCACCCACCAAAGG
Source organism: Hetaerina americana (assembly GCF_022747635.1). Lineage (NCBI taxonomy): Eukaryota > Metazoa > Arthropoda > Insecta > Odonata > Calopterygidae > Hetaerina > Hetaerina americana. The sequence goes on from NW_027286069.1 coordinate 24,897,987, forward strand.
AGAAATAGACAATACACAAGAGGAAAGGACAGTGGATTAGAATTCATACAACATCATACAGGAAAGGAGCTATGCGTGCCACGAAACGCACTGTTCCTTTCCTGTATGATGTTGTATGAATTCTAATCCACTGTCCTTTCCTCTTGTGTATTGTCTATTTCTCCTTTGGTGGGTGAAACAGTCCCCTGACGCCATCTCTTGGCTAAAGAATCGGGACGCTTGGCGACATATTAAACCCACGTATCTCAGGGTAAAGTACGTTTCCTCGATAGCTCAAGTGGTTAAGAGCATCCGCCCGGCAAGTGGAAAGATCCGAGGTTCGAGTCCCGGTCAAGGAAATATTTTTACTCTTGTGATCCGTTCGATTCCGCCTTCCCCACCTTTATTGTGTTCGTCCTTTATATGTGTTCCTATCCCTTTTCCTTATATCTGTTTCTGTATATATGAGTGATGATGATATATATATATATATATATATATATATATATATATATATATATATATATATATATATATATATATATTAGCGGAACACTTAGTTCTAAAGAAATGTTAATTTTACCCATCGCAGAAGTTCTCATGCATATTAAATAGAAGGGAGTAAAATTGAACTTCAACTACCCATCCGATAGACCACCAATATACTATGATAGGTCATGCAGAAGTATTGCGAATTGAGTTCCCAACTCCTGACCCCGCAGTTGGAAAATGCGCTACCCTGCCGTTGTCAGCAGACCATATAAGGCATGATCCCCCAGACGGGCGAGGGGTGGAAGGCGGGGACTGGAAAGTACAACGAAAAGTGGTATAAACTAACACTTTAGAGCAAAGTGGTTCCCCTCCTGGCGCACTCCGCCAAATGCGTGTTTTCTGGATATTTTTTTACAGAGATGTGTAGAGACATAGCACCATCGGCTGTGGTGTCAATCATAAAAAAACGACACTTTAAAGTAATAATTTTGGCAAGTGATGCTTTTTTTGTTTGATAACCGCAGTCTTCAAGTCGAAGGTTGGGCTCGATAGGTGACGGGGTTGCACCCTAATCCCTCCCTATGAGGCTTCCCTCATACTCAGCACTATGAGGGTGTGAAATTCACACATTCGGGATAGACCCGTTCCTTTCCCTTTGTCGCCTATGGATTTCTTGGGAGTTTTTTCCCAAGAAATATTTCAGGGCCATGAGTTAAGCTGGCTACTTATATGGAAGTGGGACCCCTTAAAACACGTAAACACGAAGGTGTTCTCTGCCTTGAACGTATTACAAACTTTTCAATAATGACATTTTAAATAGATATTTTTACATGGTGCATCGCAAGCCACCGATAGGGTTTCTGGTAGGGAGTGATTACACACCAGGGATTTAATATCATTTAATAATAATCATATATATATAAATATATATGTATATATATATATATATATATATATATATATATATATATATATATATATATATATATACGATTGTACGGAAAAACTCACACGAGCGGCACAATAATGGGCTGACACAATATAACACAAATAGAAAAGAATAGACACATTTAAAAGAACACTCACACGGTAAATTGTTCGAGCTTTCGGCCCTCTCAGAGGCCTTCTTCAAGAGAGACTGAAAATATGGTATTGCAGAGGAGAGGGGCCCCTCTCCTCTGCAATAGCTTTGGACTACTGACCGAAGGGTCAGTGATTATTCGGGTTCTAGATCTTCCTGGGAAACCATAACCGGCACAGGGAAAGGAACTGCCCCTCCCCTACCCTGATGTCTCTCCATTACTTTATTCCTGTGATCAACTCTCCCATTATATAAGATGCAGTAATTTCCTCGGTGTCACAGAAAACTCAAGAGGTACCCTTTGCCTATCTTGAAGTCGTTAAAAGTCTTACCTGCTCTCTTTGTGCGTCAAAGGGCTCACAATTTAATTATTTTAACATACTCCATACAAACGCTTATTTTCTTTCCTTGTCAATTTTCGACATATCTGACGAATTTTCTCTGAGCTCTTTGAAGGTTTAACCGATTTTATATGTAATTTAAAATACGACATAATATAAATATCGAAATTATTTTTTTTAAATAGATACCGCAAGTGGACTGAATTGCTTTCGGTTTTTTGTACATTGCATCCAATGCGTTTAATTCTTTTTCGGTTTTCAACTCCGATCGACGATGTATCCACCGAAATGTATTTTTCCCGCCGGCGGAACCACTAGCAAAAGTAAGAAAGCGCGGAGATTAGCTGAAATCCGGTGGGGCAAAAATATGACGGACAACCCATCCTTCGATGGAAGCAGGTCATGGGGGTGTTCCCGCTTCTCTTCGCCCAGTTCGATTGCCGTGGAAAGAACACGTCCGCGGCCCGAGTAAAGGGATAGCGGGCCGCAGGGAGAGCAGCGAGCAATGAGCATCCCTTCGCTTTCGAAGGGGCGCTCGGTCGTTTTTATGGGCGCCCTAAAACACTTGACAGTCGCCGAGGCTTCACAGAGAGTAGAAGAGGTGGAGGGGAGGGTTGAGGGGTAGCTCTTCTTTTCCCGAGGGAGTGAGTGAGTGGGCGCGCTGTGGTGTAATGTGCGCGGGAAGTGGTGGCGGTAGGAAGGGATGACGGGAGGGGGGAAACCTGGACGGCCGGGTGAAATGTACGCACAAAAGGGTTTCAGCGTTTTAAAAGTTAGGATGGAGGCATGTTGACGAAAGGTTGGAACGGATTGCGATGCTCGTTTCATTGTCCCAATGCTCTCCTGAAAGCATCAGTAGGACCTGGAAAATCACGCATTAGTTCCATAACTCATAAAATCAGTGCAAAACACAAAGGAGTGGTAAATGGCGGAAGAGTTGGGTACCGTTGTTGGGATATACACTTTTTTAAGTAGCTAAATGTTGTCTAGGTGACAGTAGCGGTAATTGTGAGTGTTATTGATTTTTCCGATGTTGTTTTTTACATTGTTACCTAGGAAACGCGAGCACTTTCAGCGAGCGAGCGAGTTTCATTCATTGTATATCGAAAATTTAGCATATGATGTGAGTGGATATATATATATATATGTATATATATATATATATATATATATACATATACATTTTATATACATATATCTATAATATATATGCATTTTGTTTATATATATATACATTATATATATATATATATATATATATATATATATATATATATATGTATATATACAAAATGTATATATGAAGTTAGTCTTGATTTTGGATGGACAGAAACAGCACAACGATAAATTTCTTTGCCTCTCCTGACAAATAACAATCTGAAATCGGAGACTACAGTAAAACCCTCTTCAATATCGCATACTTCCTTCCTCCCTTCATTCCGTCCGACATCCATATCCTATTCCAGCTCCTTCCTCGCTTCCTTAACCTTCTTCCCACTATATCACAGTCTTCAACATCCATTCCCAATAAAAACGCACTGAATCCATCTTTCCTGCCTCCTTTGGATTTCTCCAAACAATCCTCTCTCCTTCGTAGCCATGTCCTGCACTTCCTCGTTTGTTTTCCTTTCCGTTCATTTCACTTTTTCCAAACTCATGTATCAAAAGTCTCCAATCGACGCTTATCGTCTCACGGAGACAGGCTTGTTGAAGTAAGATGATAGGCAATGATTGAAGTCTTGTGATCAATATGGGTGCAGAAAAGGATGAAAATTGTAAAGTGAACGGAAAGGAAACAAACGAGGAAGTGCTAGGTGGATGGGGAGAGGAGAGAGGATTGTTGGGAGAGGTCCGAAGGAGGGAGGAGAGGTAGATGAAGAGAACTTTGACCGGCTATGGGATGTTGAAGAATAATGTGATGTACTTGAAGAGGGGACATCGTTAAGAAAGCGAGGAAGGATAAGGATTAGCAAGTTGGACATATGACATAGGTGTGTAACAATAATGGGATCTGTCCAGAAATGATATTTGAACATTCTACCCTGATGCATGTTTGGCTGGCTCAGTGGTGAAAATACATTAAAAATTAATTAGGAAGAATTTATATGAAAATTCCGGCAAGTCAGCGCAAGGACGTGTGGCAGGGGCTGTTAGGTTACCAGAGGTAACCCTACAGAGAGACCCTACGAACACAGAGCACCGCGCGAGCCACCGAAAGAGCACTTTGGAAGGGGTCGAGCGAACAGGCTGTGTGATCATTCTGGTAACAACTGATATACAATATACGAATATAATACGTGAGGAAAATTGATGGAAAGGTTAAAGAGAAATGTTATCTTTCGCTCGTTAGGCCTCATTTAGAACATACTGCTATTATATGGTATCCTAATGAAGTTGGATTAATTGCAAAATTAGATCGCATGTAGCATAGAAAAGCTATATATACTTGTAACACGTGGTTATGACAAAGTGAGTAGCGTACAAGAGCTATCAGAGGAACTAGGCAGGGAATTACTCACAGAGCGAAGGTAAAATCTCTTGCTAGAATTGGAAGGATGTATCTTTAGCAATGATATTATAGATGTATTATTAAACCCATTTTACCATAGCAAAGAGATTATGTCAGTAAAATTAGAAAGATTAAGTGTAGAACAAATATATTTAAGATGCCATATTTTCCACGAGCAATAAGGGATCAGAACAACGTTGTTTGACCGTGTTTAGGGGAGGGAAGGAAGTATAAGTATTTTGGATCAAAGATAGTCTGCGGTATAATCCCCCTTACCACACACTCTAGCGGCGGTTTGCAGGGTACTGTGTAAATACTAAGTACCAAAAATTGCGTTAGTACCCAATCCATTGGACCAAACTAAGAGGACAAAGGAGGAAACCGATTAACATGGGCGGGCTCACGTGCAACGCAGTTGCTTTTTATCATATAGCATCCTGCTCATGCAGAAAGAAAAATTCACAAATGAATTTGGATCTACGAATTTATTTATACGACGCCCAACCTTCAAGACGAAGGGCGCGTGGCGAGGGTCGTTGGGACGCCAGCCATGAAGAGAAGGGTGTTTGCCAATTTCAGTCGGAATCTATTCACATTTAAGTATCGATTCAGCCACCTTTACAGTTCTGCAACCGGGACAAGTGGATTGTACACTTATTTAGTCTTAACTTTTGAAACTCTTAAATACTAATAAACAAAGCTGATATCTGTCTCATTGGGGGAAGGATTTTTTTGCCCTTATTTTGCAAAAGGAATTCATTATTCCAAGAAAGTAGATAATTGGCTTGCTGTTTGCGACTTTATAAATGCGTATTTTAACTTTAAAAGCTGGAGGAATTCTATTCTCGAAGGAAGAGAACATAAGAGATGAAATTACAAAATTTAATATTTTTGGGCAATTTTATTTTGGTCTAGTTTAGTCATAAGTTCTCTTAATACCAATTCATCATTTCTATCTTGTACCTATGTTGCCCGTTATAATAACTGATCGTAGAACTTTTGCACTTGAATAAATTTGTATTTTACGACCGGGTTCCGATGTATGGCATTATCATGAGGTAACAAAATGAAATTGTGTGCAGGCTTATATACATTTAGGTAGGAAACGTGGGGGGGGAGGGAGAGAGAGGGGGGAAGGGGGGGGAGGGAGAGAGAGAGGGGGAAAGGGGGGGGGAAGATAAGGGGGACATTTACAAAGGATAGCGTTTCGACCTTGCTAAAAACAGTGCACATAGTCTTAGGGTGCGAAGTGGTCCACTAGGGTGAATGGCGGCAGTCACCAATTACCCATCGGCTGTTTTTCCGCGATCCTTTGTAAATGTCCACCTTGTCTTCCCCCTCATTTCTTCTCCTCCTCTCCCTCCCCCCCCTCGTTCCCTACCTGAATTTTTATAAGACGGCACACAACTTCAGTTTGTTACATGATGATGATGTAATACATCGAAACCCGGTCGCAAAATAAAAAATTTTATCAAGTGGAAAAGTGCTATGATCAGTTATTCGTTATGTTCAACTTCCACCACATCACGCCTACTGAAGCTACTCAATTTGTTGCCCATGAGAGCTTGGGAAATAGCAAAGGGAAAAGGACAATTTTTGAGGGCAAACACCTTCACCAGATATTTTACTTCCCATTGCCTCCAAAACGTTGCCATGTGGTTCTAAATGGATAGATGTGATTACTTAGTATTTTAAAATTGCATTGAAGTAATTGAAATCAATAAAATACATAGCATACCCAGATTAGAATTTACTCATACGAGTGTCTAGGTCGAAGTATTTTATCTTAACATTACGAGCAGAAAATTGAACGCTTACGGTTCGAATTAAAAGAATACTGTTAGCTATTACTGACATAAGCTTCTGGAGAAGAGCCAGCGGATTGACTATTTGAGACGGAATCAAAAACGAACGTGTCAACGAAAAAAATAGGCATAGGGACAACGATACTTGACACCAAGCAAGCAAAAAAACTTTAAGTTGTATGGGAATGTTAAGATGCATGAGCCTTGAGCGATGGCCAAATGAGATAGTGGATTGGGGACCGATCCAAAGAAGATGTAAGCAGGGGAAGACCGAGACAAAGCTCGCAAGATAAGCAAAAGGAGTCATGAAGATGGGGGACCTGGACGAAAATGACTGACTACGCAAAAGCACTGCGGGCGATTCCGCGACAGTTCATTGGAAGGATGTCTCTTTGGCAGTGATGTCGAAAATGTATTATTAGCCTCATCGTACTACGGCAGGGGGCATTAATATAATAATATCAGAGAGATCAAGTATAGAACAGATAGATTTAAGATGCTATTTATCTCATTAACGATATATGAAATCAGAATCATAGTAATAATTATCATTAATTTGTGACTACGCTTAGGGAAACAAGTACTTTTAATCATTCTAAGCAGCATAGTATACGTATGCTGTGATTATCTCATTTATCATTAATTTATTGTACTTCTGGTTACTCCTAACAGCTCCTCTCCTATGCTTAGAGAAGTATATATCACTAAGATACCGTAGTTCATGTACCTATACTCATGATGATCTGCAATATTTGAATTATTAGTTACATACATTGTAGCTAAAAAATAGAGAATAATTTAATTTTTGACGTTGCATGCCTGGTGTTGTGATGACCCCCTGCCACAAATCATAGTGGTGCCTTGCGGGATACCACGCACGTAGAAGAAGAAATGACTATAACTGAGTCACTCGATGATGAGCATCGAAATGCAGAAATATCAATGTGTAATAATCATTTGCCTCGATAGAGATTCGAACCAGGATCTTCCTGCTTCCTACTTCCGTGTGCGAGCTTTAATTTATAAGGGCTTTATTAAAGAATAAATATGTCATGACGAACTACCTTAAATTCAATGTTGCACGTTGTCTTAGGCATGCACCTTGCACCACAGTCTAAGAGGTTAAAGTCAACTTTTGGAAACGAAAGGTGTTTGGCAAACTCAAAGAAAATTCATTATTCAAATTCATCTCCCATAGCTCTTTAAATTTGCCTGAGGAAAGTATCTTCCTGTTTAAAGTAGACTATGACCTCGTGGATTGGGGCGCAATGCGCAAGGCTATTATTTGTATGAATGTATTGAAACCGAGTGAGTTTCTTTTCTTTTTTGTGTGTTTATGCGTTTTTGTCTTTATCCACTAGTGCTAACTTCATATATATTAATACACACACACACACACACATATATATATATATATATATATATATATATATATTTATATTTATATATATTTATATATATATATATATGAGTCCTTACTTGAAGAAGACCTCGGAGAAGGGCGAAAGCTCGAACATTTTACCGTGTGAGTGTCCTTTTAAATGTTGCTATTCTAATTATGTCCTATTGTGCCGTCCCAGTATTGTGCTGCTCGTGTGAGTGTTTCCCTATAGTCGATATATATATATATATATATATATATATATATATATATATATATATATATATATATATATATAATATTGGGACGGCACAATAGAACCCAAATAGAATATCAACTCCTCAAGTAAGAGTCTTACTTGAAGAAGGCCGAAAGCTTAAACAGTTTACCGTGAGAGTGTCCTTTTAAGTGTTACTATTTTATTTGTGCTCTATTGTGCCGTCCCAATATTATACTGCTCGTGTGAGTGTTTCCGTACAATCCTTATATATATATATATGTATATATATATATATAAAACTTGTGGCATTATATGTACGGTGCCTTTACAGTACCTGTTCCTCGGTAACCCCTCGAAATTTAGGTCGTTATAGGACTCGCGGGTGGCTTCATTGATTGAAGAAATTGTTCGGTCATCAAGAAGATCCAGGCTCTTGTTCAGGTCAGGTAGAATGATTTTTAAACGAATGAATTAACTAGAAGAATGATTTTTAAGTCAATTAAAGTTTTTCCATTTCGAAAACGATCATGTTGATTGCAGGAAGTGAGGGTTTGGAATCAGGGAAAAGGTTACAGAAAACACAAAAAAATCCTCTGAATAATAATAAAAAAGATCGATTTTCTCACTAAGCGTCGCATTAATTTGGGGATACAATTTTTCAAAAATGGACACACACATGGAAAGGGTCTTCCAGTTGAATCCACCGATTCAATATTTCCCCAATGCTATTCTGCATGCAACAATTTTTGAGCGTACCTTCTGAATTTCGTTCTTCCTGTGCTATTAAAGATGCATGTGTTACTGCGGCAACGATTACTGTTGCCACAGTAGCGAGGCATTCGATGGCTTAAATCAAGAGATAATAAGGAATGGATTACCCAACCGAGGAAGAAGCATTTGAATCGATCGATTTGCCCTAATGTAATTTTCCATCAGGATATGACACTTGCAATGAAAATATTTTGATGCGGTCAGTTTTTTAAATGATTTTTGCCGGGAGATGATGAGAGAATTGCTACGTAACTAAAATTTAGTAGAATTCGTTTTAAAATAAAACATGTAAAAGGTCTCACAGAATGTATTATGACTTAAAGAGACAACAACCTACAATATATCTAAATTGTATAAAACGAATGCAACAGTATAGTTTATGTAGATGTCATTCGATGTATCGTATTAGTGGTCTGCTCACTGTATATGTGTATACGAGTATAAGAGGGTTATTCGAAAAGTCAGGTCCGAATCTCCGTAGCTTGCCGAATGTCGAGCAGAAAAAACTGGAAACTATGTAGAAAAATAGATAAAGACCAAAGGAATTATATAAAAAACCTTTTATTAAAAAATCTGCTGTTTTATTAGAAATTGGACCTTAAATTCCGAATAACCCTCGTATTGGTACAATATGCTGCAATATTCGCTCAGGGTCTAAGGTCTCCTTATTTAATTTCTAAAGCATCTTAAAGTTTCATCTTCCATTGAAGTTCAAATTTCTGGTTTTAACTTCTCATAACGTTTAAAGTTCTAATAAATTTAAAATTTTTCATTAGCGTTTAAAATTCTCAAAATCAAATTCTCGAAAAATAGTTGATAGATTTTGAATTTGCGCTATTTTTCACAACGTTCGATAATTATTAAAACCCAGCAAGGGAAACTGATGGTTTAAACGCTGTTTTTGTACACTAAACAACGCCATTTTCAACAATGAAAACGCTTCTCACTCTATCGGCAGGTAAACGAACACTTTTTCCTGTACAGTGCAGCCATCTATGAATTGTATTCATAAAGACTCCCCGGGTGTTTTAGTATAACCATATTTGCATAAATACTCCAAATCCCGGTAGAAAAGATTTGGCGGTCTTCGAAAAAATGGTAACTTGATCACACTTCTTACGTTGTAGGGGCGCAGTAGCCCAGTGGTCGAAGAGGTCAAGTTGCTGGTTCGATTTAGAGTGAATCCGGACACCACCAGCCTCACCAAACCTGTGCTATTTTTGATTTTTTTTTGTTCCAGATCTTCATCAAAGAGAATTTCATGTGCTCATGGAGTTGAACTGGTCCCCCCCGGCTACGCTAACCTCGGACGCATGAATTTCACAAGCCTCAGAGCTTAGTTGGGACAAGGTGAGCTCTATACCCCACATGTTAAATCGACCTTCAAAGGGATTAGTGTAACATATTGGCGCGAAAAGGAATTTTGATTCGCACCTCGCAATTCCAGTCGAACGAGCCCCCCCCCCCCCCAAACACTCCATGATTCCGGCCGGTCGAATATTCCACCTGGAAATTAAAAAATAGAAACTTTGTGATTCCACAGATTCCACAGTTTTTCTGTGGCATCAAAGAGTTAATATTTTTTCAATTAAGGACGCAATGATTTTAAAGGGATTTCAAATATTTCCTCTTTTAAATGCAGATTGGTACGAAATATCGTGTAGAAAATACTCGCAAATGCTTTTAAATTTTTCCTCTTCATTTTTTTTCAATAATTTGGATTATTTGGAGGCATGTATGGTAACAAAATGAGTAGGGGAATTCAGCTAGTGCCTAAAGAAACCACAGTTCAGGCACCGGGTGATGCCTTTGGACGACAAAGTAAAAGCCTAGTGGTATGGTTTTCCCGTTATTAGACTGTGGGGAACCTTGATGGGGACAGAGGAACAGAAATATTAAGAGAAGAGATTATTAATAACAGCAGGCCTTCGAGGAAATTATGAGTTAGGAAAAGGAGTTGGATACTATGGAGGAAAAATGTTAATAAATAAAAATAGGTCCCCGAATGCCTCAAACAGAACTATATGAACATCAATTAGGAAAAGGTCAAGTAGATCATGGATTACGGACGTGATGATTAGAAAGATAGATAAAGAGAAGGAAATGGAGGAACGAAAATGTAGAGTTAGTTAAAATAAAGTATAAAGAGTTAAATAATAAACTGAAGTGGGTAACAAACAGAACAAAAGAAGCGTGGTGGAATTCAATTAAATTCTGCATACTTCATTCCTCCCTTCAATGCGTGCAACGTAACAATCATATTCTTGCCCCTTCGTTACTTGTCCAACTTTTTCCCCACTATACATACGTATCACAGTCTTCAACATTCCATCGCCAATCAAAATCACTTTGCATCAATTTTTCCTGCCTACTTTCTATTTCTACCAACAATCCTGTCATCTCCCCCTGACGATTTCAGTACCTTTTCGTTTGCTTTTCTTTCTTTTTCAGCTCTGATTGACCTTTGTGCTTTTTCTTAATGATATTTAGATATATCTTTTACTGGGTACTTAAACTACTGACAAATAAACAATTTGCCGCTCCGTCACGTCTGACGTCTTGAGAACGATTATCTCGGTATACCATAATTTTCCCGAGCGGATTTTCCCGAATAGCATTTTCCCGAAATGTCCCCTTCCCGAATGACATTTTCCCGAATGCAATTTCCCGAATAATATTTTCCCCGAATGAGAACAAAATCTTATTTAAATCTTACAAAATCTTATTTAAATCAAAATTTTATTACACTATTTTAATCACAATACAATATTGTGTGCGATATTCTGCAAGTATTCCAATTCGTTGCATCTATAATTTTCATTTGGGTTGGGTTGGGTTGTTTTTTTTAAACTCATTCGGGAAAGTAGTATTCGGGAAATTGCGTTCGGGAATTTGTCATTTGGGAAGGGGACTTTCGGAAAAAATGCTATTCGGGAAAATGAGAGGTAACCGATTATCTCCACCCATAGATAGTATCGACGATGCAGTAACTAACTAGCTGTTCAAGCATACAAAACGTGAGTTCTTTTGCGGGAATTCGATTCTTTTTCAAACCGACGTCATCACGCGAACACCCTAATTATAATGTTAACCAACCGTCACGTCAGGCGTGCCTTCGGAGGGCTCGTGATTTTGGGGCGAGGGTCCGTCCCCGCGAGGATTTATGGCGCCGTCAAGAGTTTACATCCCCCGTGCCCTGAGAAAGGGTGTCTCCACTCAATCTGGGCTGGAATGGGGAGAGAGGGAAGCGCCTCCTCGTGTCGTATCTGGGATTTATGTTTATGAGACGAGGGCGTCGGTGATAATATCAAACCGCGAAAGAGACTCCATCTTTCTGCGGCTTCGATCCATCGCAGTAAGTGATCGAACGAACGGCGCAATTCAACCAAGTCGTTTTGCATATTACATCTACATAATACCCCGCAAGCTGCCGCAAAGGCGTATGGCGGGGGGTGTCCCCACCCGTAAAAAAGAAACAAAACCACATGCAAAATCAACTCATACAAGCAAAACTATAACAACCGTGGAGTATAGATTAATACAAAATTCCTTTCATTTTACACGCATTCAAATGCATATACTAGTATCTAACAAATAATTGCACCTTAGGATATAGAAAGAAATTTAGCCAATTACGTGCTAGCTAGCGCTCAACTATATCTCCTCGATGTGAATTCTGAGCCAATATTAACTTTTTCATCGGTAATTTACGTTTTCTATTCCTATTATTTGAAAAGAAAATTGAAGGGAAGATGCCGTAAAGGAATATTAAGGGACAAGTGCACATAGGACAACTTAAGAAAGACGTAAAACAGAGAAGCTAAAAATGACGGCGAAGGAATCAACACTGAAAAGAGTGTGAGAATAAAGGCGTGTAGTAAACAAATCTTAGGAACGAAACACTGATGATCGTGAATGTTTCAAATTTAGATTTTTGGTTATTAAAATAGAGTTGAGGTAGTCTAGGAGCATTGAGTTTTGACTTCGTAGCTGGAGGTCGTAGGTACTATTTTAAGAAAATTTTCTCGAAATTCTTAGGCCTCTAGGGTTTGCAGCTTTGGAAAAGCAGGATTCTGGAGTGGGGAATACGCAACGAGATAATCGTGTGTACATGAGAACAGTGGCTCCCGCACCAAAAATCAACCAACACCAATGTTGAAAGCAGTGCAGTGAAGCAAACTTTCGTGAACAGAAGCACAAATGGCGTAGTTCAAGTAGATCGATCCGCTTTCAACTGCCACAGCTGTCATCTAGGGTTAAAAGCCACGGAGTCGTCCGCAGTACTGCTCTGTGGGCAAAATGACCCCGCCATAGAAGTCTCTCTAGAGTATGTAACCTATCATTTAAATAAAAAGAATGGAGAGTAACAATGCACCAGTCTTAGGAATAAACTACTGATGATGAGTATTTCAAAAATATTCGAGCGAAATAGATGGAGAAAAACAACAGGCATTTTAGATGGAATCATAAATGTTGCATTGAATTGTGATGTTTCATCAAAATAAAATCTGTATTTTTCATTTTTTAGTGCCCTCTATCAAAAGATGATGGTAGAAAAGGGTCTCTCAAATGTAGGTCTAAAACAAATGGACATCGAAAATCCACGATTTCATGCACGCTCTAATGGTAGTGGAGGATTAACTCCAGAAGAAGATCAACGTGCAGAAGTACATGTCTTTCTCAGGGAAAACTAATACTATGCCCGCAATAAAACAAGAGTTGTAATATTGTTAAGCTTAAATCACCTGCCTGCCTTTTATTAATGATATTAAATGAATTGTGGCAAAAACAGTCAAAGGAGAATGTTAAAAAATTTCAAAAATGTGTGCCTCAGGAGGAGTAAAAAATGAATTTTGGAGCGTACGTTTAAGAAATTAATAAAAATCTATTTAGATTACTTTAAAAACTGTCCCCTCAGATCAAATATTTTTTTACGATCTGCACATGAATGAGTGTTAAAATAATTATTTCTCATCACTGGTAATTATGAATAATACATGAGCATTGACGATGAATTGATGGTTGCAATCTCGATCCAATCACTTCAAAGGAGGTAGGAATTATGCAGAGCTAAAGAATGAGTCAATATAATATTTAGTACTGGATCCAAGGATATTAAGTGTGTTTTGCTTTGGACATCAGAAGTGTAGTATTTTATGGTACGAGATTAATCCTACACGTAGCTGGTAGATTAGTGCTGATGATGACATGTTTCGGGTTAAAAACCTTTACCTTCAAATGTTGAGAGTTAAACAGGCGGGGGAGCTAGGGGACACGGTGATTATTTTACGGGATATGCAGGGTTTTAATCTTGGACAGAACTTCAAAAACTGCTCAGTTCAAAACCTGACGGACAGTTCAAAAACTGAACAAAGAGGTCCTTGCAAAAATTGAAAAGGTTGAACCTAATTTATTTTCATTTAAGAATTTTAGCACTTAAACATAACAGTTCAGAAAGGAGGGAACTTAAAAAGAAAGGAAAGGCCTCCGGATGGTGTTAAAACCATAAACAACTCAAGTTTAGAACGGGATATCGGAAAAAAATTCAGTTCGAATTATAATTTTCCCCTTTTTTGGGTTGTAACGCAACCAATTCATGGATATATAGCAGAATGTCTAAGATGAATAATACGACGAGGAGTTAGAAAGTATATCGAGCCCAAGAACTAAGTAGTAGTAATAAGGTTGGCGACCGACTGCTAAGGTCATTTGCAACTTTAGGGATGGATAGGAAAGGAAGGGTGGGGGAAACCCGACGTCGGCATTAGCCTACTCTTAACTAAAGGCGCTAAGGGGTCCGCAGTTTAACATCCCATCCGACGGATGTCGTACCCACCCAAAATGCTCTCCGCAAAGCACCTCAAGTAGGGATCGGGATACCACTGAAAAATATCTGTCGCCTCAAGGAAATGACTGAAGCTGTTAGGATGTCTTCTGAATGGGCATATCCTATTTTAACAGTGGAATTGGAAATGAGAAAATTTTCTGCTAGATTGGCGCTGCGACTGTTGATGCAAAATCACAAACGCATCAGGATGGAAATTTCTGAACAGTTTTTGACCCGTTTCAAGAGCAACCAATAATATTTGTAGTGCCTGTTTGTGACCACAGATGAAACTTGGGAAATATGTTGATTCACCACCACGAAAGAATGCCATCACCATTCCGGTAGGCCGGAAAGATGATGGCTTAAGTTAGCCGGGATGCGAAAGGGATTCTGCCGATAGATTATCTTCCCACTGGTCAAACAATTACTGGACAATACTACGCTAATCTCCTGGTCCAACCTTGGTAAAAGATACACAACAAAAGGCCAGTTTGGCAAGGGAGAAATTCATCTTTCATGAAGACAATGCACGCTCACATACAAGTATCGTTGCCATGGGAAAAATACGTGGACTAAGATACCAATTGTTGCCACACCCCTCTTACTCGCTGGATTTGGACCATAAAGCTATCTCTTCTCCAAGTTCAAAATTTTCCTCCGTGAACGAAGATACTCTTCAAACAAAGAACGAGCAAATTCCAAAGAAACAGCGGGAGAAGCCGCGACAGTAACGTTTAACGGAGCCATCTGCTAATGTGCATTTCAATGCTACAATTTCAGAGTGCAAAAATTATTCGCCTTGACTGGGATCATCCCGGTCAAGGCGAATGAATTTTCACACTCTGAAATTGTTGCAAAGAACGAGCAGCCTAAGTAGACGGGTATTTCGCAGGCCTGAGGGAATATAATTTTTAAGATGGGAATAAGACATTGGAACATCGCTGGAGTGTACAGGTAGGGTATATTGAAAAATGAAAAATTTTCACCGAGGTAAGTCATTTATTCATATTCCATTCCTTGAACTTTTCAAATTAACCTCTTAATAAGTTTAACGTTAAATGCTTGAGTTTAACAGGTTCCGTCTAAGGAGAGGGCTTGAGGTTTAAACGTTGATATCACAATTCCTATGCTTTCAGTTTTGGCAGGTCTTGAGTAGCATCCTCCTTAGACTGATTTCACTTTAAAAAAAAAGAGACGTTTCAGGCGTGATATGGTGGAATATCATGATTAATTAAAAATAGCAATTTTCCACAAAAATAAAATTTAATGCGACCGGTTTCAATGTTACTACATCATCATCACCTGATGATGATGTAGTAACATTGAAACCGGTCGCATTAAATTTTATTTTTGTGGAAAATTGCTATTTTTAATTGATTTCACTTTATTTGAAGAGTAAAGGCAGCTGGATAAGATTAATGGAGATGATTGGTTTAATGCCATTAACCAACAGATGGTTTTCCAGTTCAAAGATTTTCTGATGTTATCAAAATTTAATATTTCATTCGACATTTTAAAGGATTGAAATTCAGTGGGAAGTTTAAACTTTTATATTTTTACTGTTTTATTTCGTTCATGTTCCTCAGTATCCTGAAATGGAATTGCCGAAAGGTCTGTTGTTTTCGTAGAAACATGTCGATCCATAGAAAATATTTACTCCTGACCATGCCCAGTAAACATCATATCCCATCCCTGTATCATTTACTTGTAATTATTATTCCGCCGGGTGTCTTGGGAATTCAATCGGTGTAACACTCCAAAGGGGAATACGAAACAGTTACCGAAGAAACCAGGGCCGCGCGCGGCCGTCACTGGTAGAAGAGGGAGCAGCGAGTCGGTGTGGGGTGGGATGGGAGAGTTGGGGTAGGGGGGTGTGGGGTGCGGTTGGCAGGTCAGAACGAGGGGAAGAGGATGGGGCAATTGCCCAAAAAATATTCCTTGGACCGACGGACGAATAACCATTCGATTTTGAGGGCCTTTATTAGGGCCCTTAGGTCGCTTGTGTGTTAGAGCGTGCGCAATTGGTGCCATTATAGGACAGAGGAGTGGACGTAAAGGAAGTGAAAGGGAGGGGGGCGGTGGAGTATTTAGAGGGTTTTTGGGGTGGGGGGTGGATCTGTGTCGAGGGACTGAGTGCGGTATATTGTAAACGGTAGCACTTTCGGCGAGCAGGGGGGGAATGGAGGGTTGAGGGAGGACGCCTTAGATGGAGGGGAAAGGGGAGGATGGCGCGAAGGGTAGGGGTGGTGGTGAGGGGCGGGGACTTACTGGAGAGGAGAAGTATTAGTGAGTAGGGGGTGGAGAGGGGGCTAGGGAAATGCTGACCGGCGACGCTTTATGACGCCGACGAACTGTTTACAATGAAAACGCCAAATGTTGAGAGGCATTTAATTATCCTATCATATCTCATTATGTTTCAAAGTGTACATGGAGGAAAAGATTAAAGAGGCATGGAAAGAACTGGTGGTGGGAATGAAAGTTTTTGAGAAATACATAAAATCAAATTTCAAGAAACTGCGGGAGATGCCGCAACAGTAACTTTTAACGGAGTCATCCGTTAATATGCATTTCAATGCAACAATTCCAGAGTGTAAAAAATCATTCGCCTTGATCGAAATCCCGGTCAAGGCGAAAGATTATCACCTTCTGAAATTGTTGTATTTAAATAAATAAAATCAGTTAGGTTTGCTGATGACCAAATTTTAGTTGGCCAGTCAGTCAAGGGGTTTGCAAGCATTGCTAAACGAATTGGAAATTCAATGCGATAGTTACAGGATGAAAATAATTGCAAACAAAAAAAATTATACGGTTTTCCAGAAAGAGGAAGGGCTAAATTAAATTAAAAAATGAGATTTCATAAAGCTAGAGTAGGTAAGACTGTTTACTTATCAGCAAAGTGTTTTGGATCAAAATGGTCGTCAAATCAGACGGGAAAAAAGAGAGAAGAGTTGCATTGGGCGAAGGAGCTTTCAGTAGAAGAAGGGAATAGATGACAGGGGCGTAGACTAAGGTCGTCAAGAAAAGATTAAGTAGTGGAAACCTTGAAATAGACCGTGGCTGTGTGTACGGCGCAATAACTTTGGTCGTTGAAGCAAGATGATATATTTGAGGATTTTGGGATAAGGGTTTGGGGAAGGATGGTAAAAATAAAATGCAAGAGAAGGAAAAAACGAAGGATGAATGGAAAAGGAAAACTATACGAGATTAGGTAAGGGTTTATTGTAACTTGGGTTGTATTGTTCTTCTCTGGCGAGGTTAATAAATGTAGTGAGTGTGTAGTCTTTATCATTGAGTTAAGGGTTTGCTACCTTAAAACGGTAGACTACCAAATAATAATATTCTTATCCTCGTATTTTAGCTTATAAGTGAAGGAGGTTGTACGTATATTACGCATAGTAATAGCTCTAAATGGGAAAAGAAAAGTCGGGGATAAATTCGTAAAATTATGTTTGCGGATGATCAATCTTTAGTTAGCCAGTTAATTAAGGGATAACTAGGATATCTGAGCGCATTAGAAAATCAGTGTAATTGGCACGGGATGAGAGTCGATGCAAAAAAAATGTAAAATCGCATCGTATCTGGATCGATGAAATTTCGAGTGTTCTTTTTCAAAATTACCATGCCCTTATTTCATTTGGGCAGGTTGCAAATATCACTCATAATAGTCGATATCTTCATTTAAATCACTTGTGTGCCGACAGAGCAATTTCCTAAATAATAAAACCTGAATTACATGTTATATAAACACAAGCACGGGCTCGTGAGTTCCCTCGTGCTAAAACCGTTAACTTTACTCCTCTTCACATCGATGTTTGGCCCGACATGGGTGGCCATGTTGTTGACTGACCACCGTCTAGAATGAAAAATAACAACTCTAAATAGGAACAGCGATGTAAATTTTCTCATGTCGACTCGAAATTAGCGTTGACTTTTTCACCATCGTATCGTAAGAGTTTTCTTCTTGGAATAATAATGATATATTTTTTGTCTTGTCTTTAAATTGATAGTTGCAAAGATCCAAAGGAGATAGAGAGGGAGAGGAGAGAGGAAATATTGAGATGTTTAGTGGTTTGTTGATTACCTCAATTGGAGGGAGAGGACGTAATGGATAAGTGGAATTGAGGAAATCAGGGAGTGTGCTTTTATAGGCAGCACAACAGTTAAACACAGCAGTCACAAAGAAATAAGAGATACTTAGAATACTTAGAAATTAATAGCAGGTAGGAAAGGTCTAAAACATTCCTTTGAAATAGATAGAATAACTGTATTTATCTTCTTTAAGACAATTTCCGTGGGTTATAAGCGTATGTTTTATTTAAGCGCTATATGTTTTATTTAGGCATATAAGTTAAAGAATTGACATACAAGGTTAGACCCAAAAGTAATAGTTCCTATTTTTTCCCAGATAGACGGACGGACGGGCGGTGGTTTCTCTGACTGGGTTCGAGAGACGGGAGTCTCAGGAAAGGTAGGAGACCGGTAGCAGTTGGCTCCCAGCCTTTGCGCAGTGCGAATCGTTCGTTTGCGAAACCTCTATAACGTGACATCGTTACGCTCCGACATGAACCGATTATTGGAACAGTGCTACTCCATCAAATATTGAGTCAAACTGGGCAAACTTTGGAAAGAGACTCATGACATGCTCAAGGCAGCTTATGGTGATAACGCCATGGGTAAATCGGGTGTTTTTGAGTGCCACAAGTTGTTTCGTGAGGGTAGAGAAAATATTGAAGACGCCAAACGCTCATGACGCCCTTCAGCCTCAAAAAGTAAGGAATATCTTACAAGATTGAAGGCTTTGTTGGACAGATTAATTGTTCGCATGGTTTCTGAGGAACTTGGCAATTTAAAAGTGTTGTGCATCAACTTGTGATCGAATACATGGGCATGAGAAAGGTGTGTGCGAAGTTGGTGCCGCGAGTGCTCTCGGACAAACAAATCGAAACTCGCACGCGGATCTGCTAAGAGCTTCTCGACCATGTGAGTGAAGATCCAAATTTTTTAGACAATGCTCCACCAGACTTCTTCCTCTTCACCACCTCAAATCCGTGCTTAAACACGTCACCGCGGCTCAGTGGAAATGTCACAACAGACCGTGACAAGGGAGTTTATCAGCATTCCGGGCGCCGCCTCCAGAAGGCGCACGAGGCGTGAGAACCCGCTAGCGGCGGTGTGTGGACGCTCAAGGGTGCTATTTGGAAGACGTTTTGAGTGAAGGTATCAATTCTGGCAATAATATTTTTATTGGCACTGTCCTACTACTTTTGGAACAGGCCTTGTAGGTTTACAATTTTGTGTCCACTAACGCGAATATATATTTTGTAGATGATTTCATTTTAATCGACTTGCAAAATAACTTCCAATGAGCCAAGATTTTCACATTTAAATGACGGCATGTTAATTGAACTTGGTTGACCTAATCACGTAACGTTTTAGTTGACCCCACGAATAAGCATACATTTGCAATCTCTGTCATTCTATGTCACTGATATCAACTCGAAAGTTGATTTGATGATTGAGGATATTCCTCATCTAGTTAGTCTAATACTAGTACTAAGCCCACAGCGCCGTGTGAAATATACTTATCAGGGAAATAAGAAAGATCATTTCCTTATTCTTTGTTCCGCCCATGGTTTCCAAGGTATATCTGCTATCCAAAAAATCACACAGCTCGGGTGAAACTGATGGTGCCCAGAGGCGTCACCTTGAATTGAACCCTAGTCCTACGGTCCTCGGTCCAACGACTACTCACTTAACTACCACGTCTGCTGAATCCTCGCACTACATGATATTAATGGGTGTCTTAATAACTTTTCACTGTCACAAATTAAACCGAGTATCCTCCTGCTCCTTTCTAATAAATACCCTAGCGTTCTCCCTTTCTGCGCGGTGGAACTCCCCTCCTAGTTCCTTTCTTATCCGTGATACGCTCGCTTTCTTTAATGTGACGTAACTTTTCTTCGCAAACTTTAAACGCAAAATTTTAATTTTCTACGAATCTGTTTTTAAAGCTTTTTCATGTCCTTAACCAACTTATTCACCGACGGATCCTAAACAATTGCACCGTATTACTAATTGTAACCTCCATAGAGTTAAGTAACACCTCTCATTTATTTTATCCGTGAATCTTACTACCACTCGCGTGGAATTAATCCAAGTTTCTCCTCTAAACCTCATAAAGTTCTCGCCCCATGATAAATATAGTATTCTGAGAATTACTCCCAAGGATCTTAATTGTTCCGAGAATTGTGTTTGGACATCGTCTATTTTGTACATGGTGTTGTATTTCTCATTAATTTTTTTTTCAAAATGGCATTATTGTAAATTTTTAAAGATACACATATATTCCAAAATCTCATTCTTCGTTCAAATCCGAAATATTGTCTGAATCGCGGAAGAATGGTTGACCATAGCTATATCTCTTAAAGATGACCATGTCTTCAACCAAAAATAACTTTTTGCTACTCTTGGCGTTTAATGTTATATCGTTGATGTAGATAAGGAAGATAAGGGGGCCGATAACACTTCTCTGTGGTACGCTGCACGTTTACAATACACCTCATACCAGAATCAACTAATCCCTTTTGTTTATGGTAGGAATTCCATTCTCAAGTAAAATGCCTTAACTTTTATACCGTAATGTATCAGTTTATTTATCAATGACTCATGTGAGACCTTTCTGAAAGGTTTCCTGAAACCCAAGAATATTGCATCCTTCTCCAGAATTTGATGGAGATATCCCCGTCTCGGGAGATCATTTTCTTATTTGGTTTTCTTCAATTACAGTCATGCCTAACGGGTTATGGTTCTCTAGTAACAATAGGCAAGAGCTTTCTAGCCAAAAATATATCCTGAAAAGGTGTGACCTTTCCAAAGCCTTTATTTTTTTACTTAAGGGTAAATTTAAAAAACAAACCTTAGAAATATTTCTCATTTATGACGTTTAAAATGCAATTTGTCCGTTAGTTCATTGCGAAGCATCTGGTGGGGACGCATTCAATCTTTGACTGATTTTTTTTAGTTGTGTTAATCCCCTTCGCTGAGCCGAAAATGATGGACTCCCAAGGATTCGCACCTGGAGAAGCGCTAACGAATTTACAGCGTATACTTCGTCAGGACGCACCTCCATTCCTATTAATTAGCACGGAGTCTCGAATGCAGCGCAGGGCGGACGTGACACGACCTTCCGAAATCCTTATGCAAAGCGGAGGAGGAACAATTGCGAGTGCTGGCAGGGTTAAAATCGACGACGGCCGCTCCCAAAGGATAGGAGCGGGGAGGGGTGATTTCAACGCCTGTTGCCACGTCCTCCTCTATGATGGAGATGAGTCTCACATTAAAATTCACCCATCCGGAGGCAACAGAATCATCTCAGACTGTTTCCCGGATAGCAACCGAGAGATTTATACTTTATTAACTCGTTTCCGTGCATTTCTTCGTGTCAACAAAATTCCTCGTTCTAATCAACCAGCTTGTATATACTTCGCTCTCGTCGCGTCCGCAGTACCTCACTAGGCATTTATCCCCGGAGACAAGATTAAATCCGCCATTTACTTTATTTCTCGAAGAGCACGATAACTCCATTTTCTTTGGTTTGACTGGATTTTGGTCATAATATTTTTCCATCGGTCTCTCCCTTCAGCTGGTTTCTTCATTTCCGCATATGAGCTTCACCCCAGATCTTTTGTAATCTGCTTCCAGTAGGTAAGAACCATCCGTATGTATTACTTTGTTTCCCTACTCAACATATCTTCGTTATTTTATTATTGATATGGAAATTAGTATTGAGTTTTTCTTAAGAAGACTAAATTAAATATTGAATTAGAATAAAAGAAACTAGAACCGGTGGAAAAATTTACATAAACGACAGTGTTTCGAAGGAAAACAAGAGTAGTGATAGTGGTATTGGTGGAAGAATTTTATTTGAAAAAAAAATAATTCACGAGATTGATGACGGGTACGCTGAATAGGATGGGATGAGGAGACTTCTGAGATGCTAGTATGGAGAGGAGAAGTCGCTGGGGGATATTCGATGAAGGAAGAGAACAGGGGTGGAGGATATATTGAAATGTGGTTTGGCGTGTTCATAAGGCCATTATGGAATGGAGAAAGGGGAGAAAGTGATGGAAAAGCGGGGATAGAGGAAGGTAGCGAGCATTTATAGACACCATAAAGGCTGGTAGAAGTTACAAAGAAATTAAGAAGTAAATGATGCAGGGCAAAAAAAACGATGTTCTCACAATACTTAGAGGTAAATAGTTATTAGGGGCAGTCCGAAACCTAAATTTGAATTAATAGACCACCATGAATTATAGTAATCACGAGGAGGAAATTCAAGAGACAAATATGTGAGCTAATTGAAGAGAGAGGTTAGTCTAAAGACCTCTTGAGGTGTTTCTAACGGAGTCGGTATCAGAAAGATAAAGGAGTGAAAGGCTGCTGGTGGATTAATCTTCGAATTAAAACCCTTAGGATACGTAGAAGATAATAGTCGTAAGGGATTTTCAAAAAACCTTCCTTCAATTGTAAGTTAATCTAAGATTGTGTGTCACGACTGTTGCTGTCATCGGCGCACGTGATTGGGTATAATCATTTTTCCGAACAGTTCGAACTGCCGAGCTTTCACTTCTCCAGGAATGGTAATAAATTTTGCGATGGAGGAAAGATACTCATAATCGATCTTTCTAGCAGTCAATTTCCCCTTTTCTCCTTTGTTATGGTCTCCCTTACCTATGAAATCCCCACCACAGGACTCAACCAAAAATTTGGCTTGATAGGCGAAGGTAAATACCTCACCAAATACTAAGTACTCACTATATGCCGTGTTAAATTCACAAAAGAGGGTAGGTAGGAGGTAGTCCTTTTCCTCCTTTGCCACTTGTGGTTTCCCAAGGAGATCTGGTGCCTGAAAAACACACAGCTTGGGCAAAGTCAAGAGTGCTCTCAAAATTGAACTCGGACCCTCGGGTCAGTATCCCAGCGCTCTAACAACTGGATTAACGTATCATATTATAAATTAAAAGATGGGCTAATGAACGTAGATTTACCCCAGAAGAGTAATGCAGCTATCCCGCCTTGAGAAAAGTCATTAGCTTGTACAACGTAGGCAAGATTAGTGGGACGTCTTGAAGTCGTCGGTTGGGACGGAAATCGGGGAACGTACAGGGTACATGGTAACGGAACGCGTGGTTGAATATTCAACCTCACGCCCATGTCTAACTTCGGAATTCAGAAAAAAAAATACAGGACTTCTTTATGGCGAGAGAGTGTGTGGGTAGGAGGTTCACTTTGATTCCATGTCGAATCCCTTGCTGAACCCCTCGGGAATGGAGGGGAAGGGGAAGCTGGAAGGGGGCAAATCCAAGGACCGCGGGAGAGGATAAGTGTAGGGAGGGGGAGACGGGTAGGAGGGTTTTTAAGTGAACCCCTCCCCTCGTCCTCTTCCCATAACATCCTCAATTAGCACCGCCGTGGCCCGAATGAGGTTCGCGGGGAGGAGAGCGATGGGGGAAGAACTGGAGAGGGGGCAAGAAGTTTTCCCACATGCGAGGAGTTTTCGGAAGGTGGGGAGGAGGGAGAGGGTGAGGGTGGGCTTCCCGACCTTCTCGGCCACCCTCTCCAACCCACGCTAAAGCCTCTCCCCACCTCTCTCATTTTCCCTCTCCCCCTTCACCAGCAAAACACAACGGTGCCGTTGGCTAAAACACACCCCCAGGCCGTGTGGACGAAAATGTCAAACGTACGGCCCCCTCTCTTTAGGGGCAACCCTAAGGGGAGGGTGAGAGAGAAAGAGAGAGAGTAGGTGGGTAGGAGACGGGAGGGAGGAATTGGCCATAGGCCCCTGTGCGACCGGTAGACTGGCCAGCGGTCCTTGCGATGGGATTGACTCCTGAACGGACAGGGAGGGAATGGTAGGGGGGTGAGGAGCTGTAATAAAATCTCGGGTGGGTGGAAGAGGGAGTAAGGGAGGAGAAAAGAATGAGGGGGGGAAGGTTAGACGGGATTTTAGGGTTGGGATGGGGATTGAGGGGGGAAGATGTAGGGTGGGTCTTAACACCTCCTGCCTCGGGGCGGTGGGGAGGGGGGGTGTGAGTGTCTCGGGGGGGAGGGGGGAGTTTTGTGCCGGTGAGGGAAAGGCCATCCACGGACGGGTGCTTAATTTGTCGAAAAGATGAAAGAGGGGACGCCGACGCGTTGAGAGAGAGAGGGACGGGAAGTTTTCGAAAAAAGGGGAAATGGGATGTCCTCTTTCTTACTTACTTCCTTTCCCTCTCTCCCTCTCCTTTGAGCTCCACCCAAAAAATGCCTTTGAGTTTTCGAGCGTTGACAGATTTGTGGAATAGCATCTTCCTTTCCTCCGGGTGTCGTCGCGTGCATTGTCTCCGGGACAGAACGGTCGCTCTACCGTTCTGGCGGGACGAGTCTAGTTCATCGCGGGATTATGAGTTGGTGGGGGACTGGACTAAGGGTAAGCATGCAACCCAATGCGTGAATAGGGAGGGTAGCAGACTCCTGAATGGGAATTGGTCGTGATCGAGGTGCGTTTAGGTTAGGAGATAATCGTTCCGGGTTCCAACCTTTTTTTTCATTCAAACTCCTCTGTAGATATCGTAGGGGATCAGGTGATGAATTTAAATCTGCCGAATGTGGAATCTTCATAAGACGATAACCTGCCAAAACCGGATGTATAGGTAATATAATGAACGCCTAAACCTCGAGTGCTCTTCCAAAGACGGAACAAATGAAAAGCGAACGGGAAGCACTTATTGCCAGGACTAGTATCACCGGGTTACGGGGTAAGTGGTTTGCACTAAACACTAATGTATTTCCAAGCCTTGACCAATATTACTCAAAATATTGTCAAACCACACATTACAATTTACAATGATTGATTCTCGAGCTCGACATACTTTCTACCTCCTTGTCATTATCATCCAGGGTATTTTATCTGCTGTATAGCCATGCATTAATTGGGTTACAACCCGATAAAGGCCTAATAATAACCCGAAATTTCAGACAGAAAGTATTTTTTCCGTTAATATGTAACTGGCTTTGATTGTTTATGGTTTTAACACCATCCGTTATATTTTCCTTTTTTCAAACTGATTCTCCTTTTGGACAGTCTTGTATTAAAAAAAATGAAAATTCTTTAATGAAAATAAATTAGCTTCCGATGTGCAGGTTTTTAATTTTCGCCAGGACGGCCATGTTCATTGTTTTAATTTGCCTAAGACGGGATATTCTGCGTATCCCAATCGAAAAATCATAAGATCTCCTATCATTCCCGCTTTTGTATTTTTATACTCTATTTCCATTCATAATAGATTTTCGCCGTTATAGAAATATTCAAACAAAATGGACGGGAATATTTTGGTGAAAATAAAAAAAAAGGAAAATTTGGAATTTGGATTATTTTATTATATCAAACCATTTTCATCCCAAAGTTATGCGACACCAGTGAAAGAGAATTAAGTAATATATGCAACAGAGATTGAGACCAAATGTGGTATTTTAAACGCCATAGAGCTTCAACCCTCAAACAGTAGCGGATCTAGAAAATCCCCAGAGATCACAATGCACTATAATCATCACGGATTATCGAACCGAGGATTGGTTAGTCTCACCTTCCCCTTCCAGTTTCTTCATTCACTCATGGCTCCTTGTGCCGACATTTTCCATTGCCTGCTTCTCTAAGATCATATTTGGCCTTCCTCTGTAATTCCTCCCACCTATTTACCCTTCAATCATGGTTTCGTAAACTGACGTGACTCTGAATGTGCCCAATCAATTTACCTCCCCTTCTTGATACTTTCCTCCATAAAATAGTAATCAGAACCAGAACTATAAATCTTCTTAATTAAGTTTCATAGGCTGTAGTTACATGTATTTAAAAAATTAGTTCCCGAGCTAGTTCATAGCATAGTTCTTTTTTAGAATTGGCATTTTTAGCATACTCTAAGGCTCTTGCTCGCCACTCTTGACTAGTACCAATATAACGATCATTTGAATGTATAATATATTGTAGGTGTTAGGAAAAACATACCATTGAATGCATTTAACTTTCTTTGCCATATCAATGAAATAAATTATGCATCAGTCGCAGGAGTAGGTGCCAGATGTATTTTGAAGAATTGAACTTTTGAAACTGATATTTTGCCGCCAGCGGAAAATGGCGCTACAGTTCACATGTCTTTTTTTTCGTAAAACACGATGGCAAAAATAAAAAAAAAACGCATAATGTAATAGTAACCGTAAAGTATTCGAACCTTTGGGAATAAAATATTGCGTCACAGTTAATATTTATTAAAATACAATACTGATGTCTTAAAAAAAACGAAATTTGCTACGAGTGGAGCTGAAGTCAAGTTTCATCATTGAATACATCACATCATGTCCTCATAATTGGCGAATTCATCCGCGAGTACTGTAGCTCGATGACTATGACCACACAAGTAGCTTACACAAGGGGGATGAAATTGATGATAGTAACGTGGAGTGAAGATATTAGGAAAAGGATCGTCAAAACTTTGATATGGAGAGTAGTTATGTACGGCGCAGAAACGTGGTCACTGAAACAGGATGGTAGGGGGTTTTTGAAGTGTGGGTGTGGAGAAGGATGGCGAAGGTGAAGTGGACAGGAAGGAAAACAAATGAGTAAGTACTAGGTATGGTGGAGGAGGCACCTCCCCTTTTTCTCTAAGGAACTTTTTGGCACCTTTTCCTTGATCAACTTATTCTCCAAAAGGTCCCAAACAGTTGCCACTTATTTCAGGTTGAGGCCTCACGGGTGTATATGAACTCCTTTCACTTACTTCCTCATCACATTTTCCTAAAACTCGTCGACATAATCAATGTTTCTTCAAGACAACTCCACAACAAATCTTTAAAACGTGCTCTCTACATAAATCGGTGCCGCCTCAATATACCTCTAGCGTCGACGATCGATGTTGAAAAATGAGTATCGCAGAGCTGTAGCAAGTGCTCCGTATGCTATAGCCGCAGCGGTCACCTCCATGTAGTGACTGGCTGGGAGCAACAGGCCCCAAGAGGGGTCAACCCATTTGTAGTGAGAAGTGGGAGGGGTGGCCGCTCTTTCCCATATGTGTGTGTGTGTGTGTGTGCGAACCACCGTCTTCCTTAATTCGATACCATTGTGCGGCTGGATGGATTCAATAGCAAGCCCCACCCCTCACCCTTAACCCTCCCTCCGAGGGTTAAACCAAGGGGAGGGGAAGGAGGAGGCATCGTGAAAATGGCTGCAACCCTCCCATCGCCCCCCAAAAGCCCTCTGCTTATGCTCACTATCGGGAAACAAAGATTCGTCGATAACCGTTCGCATTTCGATCCGGAGCGATTGTGTGTGCGCGCCGCTTACACACGATCGCTCCTTTCTTCTCCTCTTCCCCCTCCTCGCTCCACTCCTCCCCCAATTGGTCTCGCTGCGCATCCCAGAAGCCATTTAGACCCCTCCCCTATCCCTCTCAACCCCTCATCCTCTCGTTTTGTTCCTACTCCCACCCTCCACACACACACGCACAAACACAAGCGCACAATACCGATCTTCCCCTTCCTCCGATCCTCTTCGTGGGTGGAGATTGCCAGGGGGTAGCGACACAGGGTCCACACACCCACACACACGGCCGGCAACAACGAGGCGACCGACCGGGAGCGCTTAACGGAGATTTTAACGGCCGCACGCGATTGCGGTGCGGGGGACGATTGGACCTCTCCCCCCCGCTCGCCCCCGCGCGGGAGGAAGCACTATTCTTTTCCCTCCTCTTCCTCCCTATCAGTTAACAACACAGCAATTGTCGTTTCCCCCATTTCTCCATTCCCCTCCCCCCCTCATCCCCAATCCTCAGCATCCGACATCAATTACGGTGGTCGGCTCTTTCCCCTTCGGCTCCCGTGCCCATACGGAATCCATTCCTGCTATCTCCCACACACCCCTCCCTCCCTCCTCCCCCCCACATCACTCTCCTCTTAACCTTCACGCACGCACACCCGCCCCCCATCCCGGAGTGTGTCCATCCGAGGGAGGGTGGGTGGTTTAAAGAGGGGATATTGTATCTACCACCTACGGGCCGTAATGTCCTTCCTCCCTCCCTTCCAACCCACCCAATTCCCACCTCTCTCTCTCTATCTATCTCTCCGGGTAAACCCTAACGCACGGCCAAATCGCACTTAATCACCCCCGAACACATCTCCACACCTATTTCCCCCCCCCCGTCTAAATTGGAACTATTCTAAATTGGAACGATTCGTGGATCCAGGGTGTCCGACATGGGCTCGGTGGCCGACTGAGTGACGCGGGGGAGGGGAGGGTGAGGAATGGTGAGGAGGGTCTTAAGCTGGGGGGATGGGATGGGTTGTCGATTGGACTCTCAGGGTGGCGGTTGGGTGCGAGGTGACCCTTTGGTGTGCTGTCGGTACGAGTTGAAGCCGATGGACCTACTCCAGCACCCGTATGTACAATCAGTGGCAGAGGCGTGGCGATTTGGTGGGAATGGTCTCACAGACCGGGGGAAGTCCCGAGTGTAATATTAGTAGTTATCAGGGGTGGAGTCCCACAGCTGAGGACACTTGCGCCGTTAGGGATAGGTGGGAAACGTGTTATAGGTAGAATGTCCGGGATAAAAGGCAAAAAATGGGTGGAGAGAGAAAACCCTGAACGTTCGCATCAGTCTACTGCATTAACGAAATGCGCGGAGGGGTCATAAAATTTAACGTCCTATCCGACGGACGGCGTACTCAACTTGAGGAGATCTTCACATGGCACCCAACTGGGGATCGGGATACCAAATATCAACGCTGAGATTTGGACCCTATTATTTGGAGTTGGAGGACAGCACACTAGTCATCACAATAATACGATCCCACCGACATACGCCTCGTTATTCGATACAAACCTAGTGAGTGGATATCGAATTTTAGAAGTAGTATTACTGATAATTTAGACGACCGACTGCTGAGATCATTTAGTGTCACTGGAAAGATAGGTGGGTGATTTAGTGGGAGTGAGGTAGGATTTTCAGGACATGATGGGGAGAATGGGTGGAGATGGAAACCCAGCGTCGGCACTGGTCTACTCTTATAAAATGAAATGAGCCTAGGGATCAAACAACTTAAACGTCCCATCTGACGGACACCGAACTCAAATCGATGCACACTCTGTGTTACACCCCGATAAGAAATCGAGTAATCACCGGATAAAAATTCCGTACACATCGGGATTCGAACGTGGACTCTCGAGATGGCAAGTGCACTAGCCACGGCGCCGTATAGATTCCCAAAGTGTTGAAGAACCCAAACCCTACCCAAAATCTAAGCGGTGAGATTTTCCTTTCATGAAAATTTGTGGAAAACCATAATTGGAACAGTGAAAGGAAATGGCCCCTCTACTCCGCATGTTAGTGATTACCCCATTAGGATCTGACCCCAGATGAGCCTTCACTTATTTAAACCAACATTCGGGCTGATTAGTGTGGTTGCAAACCTATAAGATGAAAAAATACCCCTTTTCTACCCTCATCTCACTTTAGCTCCTATTTGAAGTGAGAATGAAATCCCTTATATATTGATGGCATTGTTTCAGTCAACGATTTGAAAAAAGCGTCATTTTTTTAAGGGAAATGAATTTCACAATTTCTAATTACCCATAATATATCTTAAATTCACCGAAGAGTTCAATGAGTGATGGCTCTGCCGTCCTAGAATTTACCACAGACTCTTCTTTCAAATCCTGAATCTGAGTAACTGATCCATTCATCTACATCTATGTCTACATCTACTCTAATACCGCGCGATTCACCATAAAGGTGTGTGGCAGGGTGTGCAAGCACCATGTGGAAAGGATAAGTAAGGACTAAGGAAGGGGAAGGATTCGATCTATTCAAAGAAAACTAATTTAAAGCTCTCTAAGTCCCATATATTTCCCTAATGTTGGTATTTTTGATATTTTAGTCCAGTGGCTACTGTGAGATAAGTCCCTGTATCATATCCACGACAAACCTATCTAACAATCAAAGCAAAGCGATTTCATTGATATTAGACCTCGGGGGGGAAAAGAATGGTGACTCTAGAGAAAAACAGGAATCTCCATGTCTTAAATGAGTGATCTTCACGTGCATTTGAGTTTGTTTTATGAGAATCCTACCTTATCCATTCAAATAACCTAGGGATTATTTACCGTGGCTTTCCGAAGTAATACATTCCACTATATATTTTATATTTCATAATTTGTTCTGCCCACTCATACGCAGAGTGAGTAGATAACTCATCAGCAGGCCCCTATGCCCCAGGGTTATTATTTTGGCGGTGTCTCGGGGAAACCCATAGCTGACCGAAGACTGTGACCTTTACACGTACGAATCACATTTATCTGCGAAATCACTGGCGGTACTAAGAGAAGGAAATTGACCACTCTGATTCGAATGTGTGATTTCCTCGTGCCTATTAGGGCAGAGGTGAGGAAACTACCTTATACGGTCCGACCAGCAGCGTGCTCTGGTCAACCTGCCCCTAAATGGTCTCCTCGGCGAAACGCTTTTTTGGATAACCCTTTGAAGTATGAGGTGCGTTAAAAAGTACTAAGGTCATCCATTTTTTTTCTCCAGACCGGTAGTTAATATGAAGATGTGTCTGGTCTTAAATTGCGCATGGACTCATAAATGAATTTGTGACATATAGATGTCTGCACCGTACAGTTCACAGGGTTCGCATGGCCACCGATAGAGTAAGAAGCGTGCTCATTGTTGAAAGTGGCGTCGCTTGTTGTACAACAACAGCGTTTAATTATCAATTTTCACCACTTGTTTTTCTCAATACCCATCACAATTCATCGTGTATTGATTGGGAGGTAAGTGCTATTATGGTGTAATGGATTTGTGTATGAAATGTGTGTTATTGAGTGCGTGATAGTTCAAAGAAGACACAATGTCGTAATGTGACAAAGAAATCAAATAGCCTTGGTCACGGAACAGGCGGTTTTTCCGGTGGACAACAATTGCACCAACTACAGAAGCTTCATTGGCGGCCATAACATCATTGAGTTGACGTTATAAAATCTTTTGCTTTTTACAGGAAGATTACGGTAAGAGGTAACGGAAGCTTAAACTTTCTGGTATTCATATTTTATCAGGAAATAAATAGGGCACTTTCAAACTTGGACACAAATCGTACAAACTTCCTTCATCACATCTGTGCCGAATTTTCCTCAGCAGTATACATAGTTTCGATATGAGTTCTGCTCTTTAATAACAAATCGCAACCACTGATCGATTATTTATCGATTAACGTACTTACATAATTCGCTCGTGGTCATGTCCACACTTGGGTAAAAAAACTTGAAAAAGTCAATACGTTAACTTAAAAATGTTATTCATCGAGTAAATCTTAACTTAATTCTTTAATTTGTTGTGATTATTCGTGACGCAAATTATGTCGATTCAGAGATTGTCGTACTCTAATGGATAGAACGCTGGACTACTGACCGGAGGGCCTTGGTTCGCGTCCTGGATGACGCCTCAGGACACCCTCAGTTTCATCCAAGCTGAAATTGTTGTTTTTTCGTCAGATCTTTCTATCAATCCATAAGTGGCACCAGTCGTATCGAAGAAAACCTCACTTTTTACCCTGATTTGTGAATTTCGCAGGCCCTTGGGCTTAGTATTTGATGATCTCTACCCTATCAAATTAGCTTTCGGATCACTACACCTACTCAAACCTATTTACTTCCATCCTCTACTCCGCTTGCCTATCTTCTCCCTTTTATGAGGGTCGTCAATAAACTTCCACCTTCAATATTCCCTTTCCAATCGCTTTCTCTGTGTTTTTAGGATTTCCCCAGCTGCTTCTTCCTCGGTTAACTAACCCTATTTAAAACTTGAGCGTTTTGTCTTCCTCTAAGATGTGTCCAACTTATATTCTCCGCCACACCTCACATCTAAATAAACCTCCAATTATGAGCTCATCCTCTTGCCTCAAACACTACGTCTTACATTAAATTAAGCACTACGTTTCATGTTTATAGCCTTTACTCGTCATCTTTTCGTTACTTCCTTACGCAGTTCAATCATTTCTTAATTCGTAATCAATTATCTCATTTTTCTGCAAATGCCACTTTATGCTATGTAGTTACTCTCCCAATTTTCTCCTATCCTATGCCCATTTTCCTCTGAAATACTGTCAAAATATATGAACGGCTCTAACCTACTCTTTTTATTTCAACCCTTCCTACTTCAATACGTAATCTGGCATTGCCACTTCTCGAGAATTTCATTAGTTTCGTCATTTTGTGGTTAATCTTCGTCGTATGCACCTCGAGTTACTCACGCAAAGTACTCAAAAATAACTGCAACCCCTTGGTTGCACTTCAAGCTATTGCGTTAATATATGCAATCCTAATTCATTTAATCATTCATAATAGAGCCTCAAAGCTACCTGCAACGTTGGGTCGCATTCCCTGCCTTTTACAGTCTCCTCGAGGGGTAGAGTGTATTGTGGTGCATGTTCATGTGGTATTGGTGTTTCACATTCTTGCTTGTTGTGCCCTGGCTTGCGTGTTGTTGGATGGCTTTCGTGCTGCATCCTGGGGTGCAGTTTTTTGTTGGTTTGCGGTATATAAGTATGTGTTTGCATGAGAGTTTGATGAAGGGATTTTTGCATGAGTGTGTACGCTGCTGTGGGTGTAATTTTTCATGTTGTTGTTTTGCATGTGGTATTGTTCCTTTTTACGGTTCGTGACCTAACACCCCCCCCCCGCCACACACCCTTGCGACGGCTTGCGGCCTGTTATGTAGATGTAGATGTAGAAAGTTGAATTAGAGTTGAGGAAAGGAAAGCGTACCAAATATAGTAACTTCCTAGAATATGAAGTTATACATTTTGAGCGACAATCCCCACAAACATGCTGGTACATCCTTCCCATTTTGGTAGATGACTCAAACGAGACTGCGAATACGAAAGAAGCCGTTCTGGTGGAGGGATGTGATTAAGTGGGATGAATCCAGCGGATGCCAGTACATCACAGGAGTGCGAAAATACTAAACGCGTCATCAGGGTCGGTTATGACGCTTCGTTCAGTTTTAGGTAAATAATTCGGTCCCATCAGAAGGATATTAACCCCATTCAATCGCGTCCCTTCGCGTGCAATAATGGCCTTCGACTCATGGCGCATGCGTAAATCACTCAGGTTGCGTCGCACTTAAATTGCTCATTACAACAACGACCGGCATTACGCGGCGATGGCTTTCGGTCGGTTATAAAACCTCTCGGCCATTTTCCCTCTCAAATTGGTTCGCCATCACAAGCTGTTTGGGCAGACTAGGCGATATTAAGGATTGTCGGTCGTATATTTGATATTCCGCCCGCAATCATCAGCTAAGCTACTTCCAAAGCGGCGCATTTTACGGCGATATAATGTTTTAAGTTTCAATGAATTCCTCGATCAAATTTGATTCTGTCCAACCTGAATGATTGTTGGCCAACAATTAGTTTGAAAATAATTATGGACGGGAACTAAATGCGTGACTGTTAATTGTTACGCCGCTTAGATATCTTCGCTCAGTACTCTGATGCGATCTGCTAAATATGTGATTTGAATCCTGGTTTTCATACCAAAATCAGTAAACACCATTAGAATCAGCTAGAAAAATACTTTAACTTCATATCACTCTTACTGAAATAGGTACAAAGCGTTCTTTTTCAACGGAAATAAATGTGTGCTTCACGAAATTTATAATTTTCAGTCACAAATTTGGACAAGCATGAGATATATTGATGAAATGTTTGAGATAAAGGCAGGTAAAGTTTATTGATGACAATTACAATATCTAATAGCTATAGGTGACAAATAGGATAGGTTGTTACCAAAACTTCTCGATTACCTGTAAGTGTTGCGGTCAGTTAGGTGGCAATATAGGAGGAAGTGTAGAGGTTTTTTGTTAGCCACGGGTGTCAAAATCACCTTCAAAATCAAATCCACTTCAGTGCCAAATAGTTATATCATCAATGAAATCGCAAAAGCACGATTTAAATATTAAAGTACAAATAAAAATCGATGTACATCTAGTATGGTCATAATGGTCCATATTATTCGATTTTTATTAGTATTCTAATGTAGGTTTTGGATGGACACTCAGACTGAACGCCACAACATGTCTTCATCTAACAAGACATAAACTGGCACCCGACACTATAATAAACCTTGTTTTCATTCAGCATAACAATCCCCTCCCTCCATTCCATCCAACATCCCTATCCTATTCCTTCCCCTTCATCATATTCCTAAAGTTCTCCCCTTCAACGCAGTCTCCAATATCTCATTGTCAAATCAAAATACTCTGCATTCATCTTTTCTGCCTCCGTTAGATTTCTACCAACAACCTCCTCTCACCGCACCTAACTTCTCCCAACAATCTCCTACATTTCTACAACAATCTCCTCTCACCATGCCTAGAACTTCCTCGTTTGTTTTCCTTTCCGTCCATTTTATTTTTTCCATCCTTTTTCACACACACCTCCAACGTCAATCTATACCTGAAGTCTTGCTTCAACGACCAAGTTTCCGCGCCGCATAAAAACCCGCTGTATAGTGGTATTTTAAAGAGTATTTTTTTAATTCTTCGTTATTTACGAAAATTCTTTACGTGTTTATATCTCATCACATCTTGATAGTAATTTTTATGTCTAAGGCCGACATTGTAAAAGGAACAACTCTCAGATTTAGAGTGTTTTCTCATCCAAATCTACCCATTCCTGTCCATATACGTCACATAAAACTCTTTCCTCCTACCTTCCTACACCCGAAGCGCATAATCTCGCCGATAGCACCGAATTAGATTCAAGAAAGAGGTATAAGCTCGGCGCTTCCCTTTGATTTCGACTGAGGGATAGGGTGGTTATGAGTGGTTTCGTTTGTCACGTGGGTGTTGACGTAGAGGAGCACTTTTTATGAAAGAGGAGTGTGGTGGAGGATGGACGCGAGGAGCGATCGTTGGACACAAATTTCATAAACGTCGCTCATTTACTTTCGTCGAATCTAACGACGGCGCCATTAGTGACGCCAATGGTCGCCGATGTGCGTTCCTCCTCCGCCGTATAATAACCCTTAAGCTCTCCCATCCCCAACTCCAGGGTCCTAAACATTCATGCCTACCCACCAACCCCCCCTCTTCACTTCCCTCAGCCCCTCTGCCTCCCAATTCACGCCCAGAACGACGCAATCCCGCCTTTTTATTGGATGCCCCGTGCGAATGAACTGGGAAACGAAAACAAAAGAATAGCGTCGAAAAAACCCGTCCCCTCCTTGAGCAATCATGGCAGAAGGGTCTTTTCGCATGAACCCTCCCTCCTCTCCGTCCGCGACCCCGACTTCTTTTTTTTTTTCATTTTCGCATTCCGCTAAACCCGTCTTCCTCCCACTCCACCGCTATTAAATCCCGGTTTCAAGATGGCCGCGCTCCGTCTCGTGCCGTCGTCAAGCGGACGACGCCTGCGCGTAATAATGGCGGGCGACAGTCTCCCCTCGTCTCGTCAACGCGATGCCACGCCCCCTTTTATCGACCCCCCCCCCGTTCCTTTCCTCCTCCACCATGGTCGTCTTTCTCAACTACCTCGTCCTCCCCTCCCTATCTATCGTCTATCCTAACCCCCCGAATATGTGTGTGTATATATATGTATATATATGTATATATATGGATATATATATATATATATATATATATATATATATATATATATATATATATATATATATGTATGAAAATATATATAAACATACATTGTGTATACACGCATATATATGTATATATATATAAGGTAGGTCGCATGTCTCGTGATGGCATATAAAACTTAACGATACAAAGTAAGGAGACACTGATAATTTTGTTTTTTTAATATTTCGGCGACACGCCCATCTTATTCAACGGGAGGGAGAAAACTGAACAGTTTAAAATTCAATTCCCTTGTTACAAAAATTGAATTCCGATAGAGAATGACTTGATTTTCCACCGATGTGGGTCGGTTTGGATGGAGATAGGCTCCACAATGGTCGATCGACGTTTCCATTGCCTCTCCCACAAAACATAACCTTATATCCGACACTACAATAAGCCCACTCACAATTTCGCATGTCAATTTCCTTCCTTCATACTGCCGAATATGCCTATTTTATCTAACCCCTTCGTCACTTGCCTAACGTACTCCCCCTTAATCACAACTTCCTTCAACATCCCGTTGCCAATGAAAATACTCTGCAAACGCTTTTCAAGCCTCCTTTGGATTTCTCCCAACAATCCCTTCTCTCCTAACTTCTCATCATACCACGACTTCCCCTCTTATCACTTCCGCGTTTGTTTTCTTCTGAGTCTACTTCATATTTACCAATATTCCTCATGCACCGAGATTATTTCAAGAACCTCCAATCTACGCCTATCATCTTGCTTCAATGAACACGTTTCTGCGTAGCAACATTACATAGATACTACTTTGATATGGAGCGTCGCATAGCAAGTTTTAACTTGTGTATTCTTAACATTCTTACTCAACGTCCCTGTCATCAACTCCCTCCTCCTTGTGAAAGCCTCTTTGCCTAGCGCAATTCTTCTCCTTACGTCCCTACTACTTTGTCCATATTGGTCCACAATACTTCCGTAGGGATACGTAAACTGTTCCACCTGCTGTAGTTTTGGTCCTCCTATTTTAACGTTTAGCTTATTCTTTCTCTTTATGGAAAACCGCATTAAATATTGTTTCATATATCTGTATACTCATCCAATCGCAATTATACTCGTATTTATATCCATCCCATCCCATTGCTACCTCTTGGCTGACTGTCAAACTAAAGCTTCATCATTCGCAAACCTAACTGATTTTATGAATACCCCTCCGACTTTCATTCCACCTCCAGTTCTTCCCATGCTTCTTCAATCATTTCCTCCACATAATCGTATACGTTGAACAGCACCGGTCATAATGGACAACCCTGCCTTACACCTCTTCCTAACACCATCCAACCGGACTCTCCATCCGCCAATCGCACCTGAGTAGTCTGAAACATGCACAGTTTTCCGGTAGATCTATCCCTGCAATCTAGTCCTATTTTCTGCAATGTATTCATTAATTTTCCTCAATTAACTCTTTTAAACGCCTATTGAAAAGCTCGCGATGTAGAAAAATACAAGGTCTGTAAGGTCTCATGGTGCACAAGATCTGCTCAAAAAAAGATGAGACTGTTTTAATAAATAGTTTTTTTATTAGTTACCCTATATTCATGCTTATCGCCTTCAAAATACAGCCCTTGGCTACCTTTATAACTCTCCCAACGTTTTTTAGAGCTTTCGAATGCCGCCTGGAACGCTTATTTCGGGATAGCCCTTAAATCTGCGGTAGAATTTTGTTGGGTGTCTTCAGTAGTTTCAAATTGGCGTCCTTTCAATGTGGATTTTAGCTAATATATAGGAAAAAATTCGGTGGAACAAGATCCGAAGAGTAGATGGGGTGGGTGCGGGATCACCGATGTTCTATTTTTGGCCAAAAACTCGGCAACAATCAATGATGATGTGTGCACTGGTCCGTTGTCGTGATGAAAGCACCAAAGACTTGTTTTTCCACAATTGAGGTCTCTCCCGCAACATTGCGTGTATAGACCTTTTCATAAATTTAATATAGTGCTGCCCATTCACTGTTTGTCCTTTGGGGACATATAATAATAATGAATAATCACTTCCCAATCGAAGAAAACGACCTGCATCACATTCACGTTCGATCGTGACATACAACATTTTTTTTGGGTCGTGGGAAAGATAGTCCCTTCCACTGTGAAGAATGTGGTCCGTTTTCTATATCATAACCATAAACCTAGGTTTCGTCACATGCAACGATTGTTTTTAAGAAGTTTCGGTCATCGTTTGATCGATCAAGCAGCTCCTGGCCGATGTCAAGACGTTTTTACCTCTGTTCATCCGTTATTTATTTATTTATTTATTTTATTTATTTATTTATTCAGTATTAGTCCGAAAACAGCGCATTTTGGCCTTTACATCGAACTGTTAACAACGATAACAATGGTCACATTTACAAACACCCAAGCCCTAGATGGAGGGAAACTCACCCAGGCGGGAATCGAACCCGCGACCCTTGGAATGGCAGACGAGAACGTTACCCCGCCGCCACCGGGGTCGGCGTTAACATTCCCTGACACGCATAATACCCAAAATTTCTGTCAAAATGGTGAAGGACGATCCAAAGCTAATGTCAACTTCATCGGCAATCTCCCTGAAACCTACGGTTTGCATCCACTAAATAATCCACACTGTTGACGTGGCGGTCGTTTGCTGACGTCGACGGTCGTCCACTTCTCGGTTCTTCATTGGTCAAGGTTTGTCCAGACTAGAAGCGGTTATACCAATAAAAACTCCGTGCCCGACTCATAGATTCATTGCCAAACAACTCTTGAATCATTGCATAAGTTTCAGTTGCACTTTTCCCGAGGTTGAAACAATATTCAATGCACAAGCGCTGCTTCTCTGACACCTTCACTCTCACCGGTACAAGAATTTGCCCATTAAGCGTGTCTAAGCTCAGACAAGAATCGTTGTTGTGCGGAGACAAGTCGCAAGTATTTTACTTCTCACAGATGTCCCTAGAAGACGGCACCTCAATCATTATAATCCGTCAAGCAGTTCGCGCGTAGGAAGACCAGTCTCATATTTTTTTGTCTAGACCTTGTATATCTTGCTTGTATTCTATGTTCCTTTCTATTAGTAACCTAATTTATTTATTTTTTTAGGATTTCTTTCTTCTTCCTCTCTAATTTCCCTCAGCATATCCTTTGCCCACTATTAAGTTTAAGGCTGGAGTAGATCTTTCCCATAATGTGGAATGATAAGGAAGGAGTATCAGCAGACTATAGAGAAAATCATTCGTGAGGAAAGGGAGCTGGGGCTATTACATAGGAAAAATGGGATTTATCAAAAACGGAATATCGAAAGCCGCAAAGGAAACTATAGGAACTTTTCATTGGAAAAGGACAAGGAATCTGTGGATACCAGATGAGATATTTACAAATGTGAATGAAGGAAGAAAATGGAAGGATGTAAATAAAGAGTTAGGTAGAAGAAAGTATAAATAGTTAAATAATAAACTGAGGCGGGCAACAAATAGAGCAAAATAACTTGGTGGAACACGCAGTGCAAGGATGTGGAAAATTTTCAGAGGAAGGTTGAAATAGGTGCACAATAAAAGAACGTCAAAACACTCTCGGGAAGTAAGAAGGGAAGATCTAGGTAAGCAATTAAAGTTAAGTCGGATAAATACTATTTAAAGCAGAAACTATCGAAGAGGGATGGAAGGAATATATAGGAAAACCGTATGGTAAAATGTTAACGCCAGCAAGGTTAGAAAGAGGGAGAATGTGACGTAGATAAAGATAACTTAGGTCCAGGCACATTCGACCATGAGATAGAAAGGGCATTAAGGGAGATGAAATCAAATTAGGTCGTGAGGGTAGACCACATTCCTGCGGAACTACTTATGGGTTTAGGGAAAAGGTGGGAGGAAGTGGACATGGACTAATCGGTAGCATTTATGAGAGAGGAACTTGGCAAGGAGGCTTCGTCAGATTAATGCTAGTTCCTAATCGTAAAAAAGTAAAGGTTACATAATCTGAAGACAACATAGAAATAAGTTTGATTTCGCATGCAACTAAAGGGGTTATCAGTATCATCAAAGATGCAGAGAAGAGCAAATGATTACCTAGGGGATGATCAGTTTGAGTTCTGGATGGAGAGAGGCAGTATGGATGATGTCATGAGGTCACTAATTGTGAGGAACATAGAATAAAATCTGTATACCTGTTTCGTAGATTTCGACAGGGGGTTTGATATAGTGAATTGGGAAAAACTAATGACTGCGCATGTATTGCAGAAAATAGGAATAAATGTAGATTGTAGGGGTATGAGACTAATCCGCAACCTATACATGTCTCAGACTACTCAGGTGCGTTCGGGGAACGGAGAGTTCGGATGGCCAGGGCTAGGAGGATGAGTGAGGCAGGGTTGCCCAATATCACCTGTACTGTTCAACGTACGTAACAGGAACGTAATTTACTCCTCGTACCCTGATGAAGGTGGCTGGGATCACCGAAATATTAAAGTGAATTATATTCAGTTTTATTTATCTTTTCTAAAATCTAATATATATATATATATATATATATATATATATATATATATATATATATATATATATATATATTATATATATATATATATATATATATAAATTAGATTGTTGAAAAGATAAATAAAACTATATACAGGGCAAGGAAGTGTCCCCCCTACCCTGATGTGTGAATTTCACACGCCGTCGGGCTTAGTACTGGGTGAACTCTACCATCACCTACAAAACCAACCTTACTGTGGTTGACTACTGTGTTTATTTTTATTTTTGTACCCGCACGCACACAGGCCACCGAAACCACGTACCCAGTCCTCCTTCCCGCCAGGCTCCCGAATAGTCGCATCAGCCAGAGCCATCTGGTAGCAAGGCAGAGAACCACGTGAACCTGGTGTTTTTCTAGGGTAGGATGAGGGCCTTGTGTATTTTTTATTGAGCTGGAGACATCCTTTGCTGTTGTTCCCCCCACTCGTTATCCCCACCCGCGCAGCACCCGTTCCATCCGCTGTGTATCTTATGCACATCCACCATGGATTATCCACCACTATTCTTTGGATGCACAGACCGATATATTCGATTCATATCTAATGAGTGGATATGCAATAGGAATACCAGTTATCAGAGGAGGCGAAGAACAGCTGAGGTAATCCGGGGGATGATTAGGTGAATTTGGTTGCTCTAGGATTTTCAGGTGATTAGGATAAAAATATAAATATTTATGTATTAATATATATGTTGATATCCCACGCAGCTAAATTTGTTCTCAGGATCATAAACAAAAGGATAGAGAGTAGGGCAAATGATTACTTAGGGGATGATCAGTTTGGGTTTAGGAAGGGGAGAGGTACGCGTGATGCCATTGCAGTAATGAGATTATTAATCGAGAGGAATATAGAACACAACCAGGAGGTATTTGCCTGTTTCATAGATTTCGAAAAAGCGTTTGATAGAGTGAATTGGGAAAAACTAATGAGTATTCTGCAGAAAATAGGAATAGATTGGAGGGAAAGGAGGCTAATCCGCAACCTGTACATGTCTCAGACTGCTCAGGTGCGGGTGGGAAACGGGGAGTCAGGATGGGCAGTGTTAGGAAGGGGTGTAAGGCAGGGTTGCCCATTATCACCGTTGCTGTTCAACCTGTATGCAGAGGAAATGATCAAAGAGGCATGGGAAGAACTCGAGGTAGAAATGAAAGTGGGCGGGGAATTCGTAAAATCAGTTAGGTGTGCTGATGGCCAAGCTTTAGTTTGTCAGTCAGCCAAGGGGCTGCAAGCATTGCTGAGTGAATTGGAAATTCAGTGCGACAGGTATGGGATGAGAATCAATATTAATAAAACAAAGGTTATGCGATTTTCTAGAAAGAAAAAGGCCAAGCTTAACATTAAAATAGGAGGGCAAAAACTAGAGCAGGTAGAACAGTTTACGTATCTCGGTAGTGTCTTGGACCAACACGGTCAAAGTAGTAGGGACGTAAGGAGAAGAATATCGCTAGGCAAAGAGGCTTTCACAAGGAGGAGGGAGTTGATGACAGGGACTTTGAGTAAGGATGTTAAGAAAAGACTCATAAAAACTTTGATATGGAACGTAGCTATGTACGGTGCGGAAACATGGTCATTGAAGCAGGAGGATAGACGTAGATTGGAGGCTTTTGAAATGTGGGTGTGGAGAAGAATGGAGAAGGTGAAATGGACAGAGAAGAAAACAAATGAGGAAGTACTTGGTATGGTGGGTGAAGAGAGGGGTTTGTTGGGAGCAATCCTATGGAGGCAGGAAAAGTGGATGAAGGGGGTGTTGACCGGCAGTGGG
Source organism: Hetaerina americana (assembly GCF_022747635.1). Lineage (NCBI taxonomy): Eukaryota > Metazoa > Arthropoda > Insecta > Odonata > Calopterygidae > Hetaerina > Hetaerina americana. The sequence continues at coordinate 24,940,377 of NW_027286069.1, forward strand.
ATGTTGAAGACTGTGATAGAGGGTAGAATGTTGGGCAAAAGAGGAAAGGGAAGGAACAGGATAGGGATGTTGGACGGGATGAAGGGAGGAAGAAAGTACTCAGAGATGAAGAGGGACCTGATGTAAAGGAGGATGTTTTGTTTTCATAGGAGTCACAAAATATTTATTTAGGTGCTATGTCCATCCAAAAACCTACCTTAATCGGTAGATTACCTAATAAAAAAAAATATATATATATATAATATATAATATATGTATATACAGGGTTCGTCCGGAAAATAAGTGTACTGAGCTCAGGAAAAAAAATGTATTACACTTTTACATATCTTAAGCTAATATTCCTCAAAATAGGACCCTTGTGAGTCGATACACTTGTTCCAGCGGCGTTCCCATTCCTGGAACGCTCCCGCGAAGGCATCATCGGGAACCTCTCGAAGACTCGTCGTCGACCTCTTCTCTGCCCTCCACGAACATCTTGTGCCACCGAAAGATCATGTTTCTGGACATGGCTGACTCCTCGTAAGCCTGGTTAATCATACCGACAGTTTCGGTAGACGATTTCCCAAGCTTTACCGCAAATTTGATGGAATAACGCTGCTTCGGCATCGCGTTCCGTGACGTGGGTCGAGCGTGGAGGTTCGCGTGAACAGAGCTCCTCACTACACCACAGCTCAGAGCCGACTGCCTTTTTCAGCGTCGCTTGCCGACATACCCCCCTCCAATTGCAGCCCGTCAGAGCGGTGCTGGGCGCGCCTGGAGCGGCGCGCCCAGCCCAGGAGTCAGGAGTCAGTACACTTATTTTCCGGACGAACCCTATATATATATATATATATATATATCTAAAGCTAGGTAATACCCGGTAAACTACCGCAATTCCGTGTGGCGTGAGATTATAGGGAACCAGACCAATTCACAAATATCAGTTCATACGTGCACTTGAATATTTCAGCCAATATGAAAAAACATTCATAAACATACGCACATGCACGCTTTCACACAAACTTGCATCAATTACTACATCATTTTATGTATGCCTTTATTTTATTACATTTGGGCGCTTGGATTCGAGTTAATTAATTAGGTATCGTGTTAAGGTTAGAAGGAGGACTTGAATCTATCTGTGCTGGTGTCTTTCTCTGATTTATATTATCTCCCAGGTTGGCTAATCTATCAGATCATAATTTGGTGCCATCAAAGTTCCATCTTTGGTGTCTCAAGCAAACTCAGTTGTCCTGTGTCTTTCTAAAAGTCTCTAAAGTCTTGCATGCCTTCTCTCGTGTATCAAGGAGCCCCCAATGTAAATCCCCCAACAGAACCCACACACCCGCTTCCCCCCCTATGCCTTCGCACCTTTTTATTTGTTTTCCTTTCTGTCCATTTAGCCTATTCCATCCTTCTCCAAACGTCCACATCATATCCAAATCTTTCAATTTACAACGCCAATCATTTTAATTTTCGAGTATGTTCCCAATCCGTGAAATATTTTTACTAGTCCTTATTATTCTACTAATTACTACACCGTGCGACGATAGGTTTTTGGCACTACCCACTACACTACAGCCGTAGTAATTAATTTCTAGCTAGAATGACACAAAATATTCTGAAGTCCAATTTCACATATTGCAATAACTCATTCTTCAGCCCTGAATGAATTCTACCTCCTTAAATTGCATTCATACTTATTCTTTCGCTCCCTCTACCTCGCTTTCCTGGTATTCTCCCTTCTATAACACCGTCTTCAGCATCCATACACCTCTCTCTGTACCTCCTATAGCCACTTGTCCAGCCCTCTTCGAACTCCCCTCTATCTCTCATACCTCTTTCCATTCCAAGAATTTAATACTGGGTTTCCCATTCTGCTTATTTCATTTTCTCCATCTTTCTCCACACCTATGTCTCGAAAGCCTCCAAACCACCTTAATCGTCTTATCTCACTGATCACCCCTTCAATCCTACGTTACAGATTAAAAGGAACAGATTAATTATGGTTTACCTATTCATTGATTTATTTACATTTTCTCGCACTTGTATTCATGGCAACAATAGCAATTGTTATAAAATTCCAGACAAACAAAATGGCGCGTGACAGGAATAACATTGTACTTTACGCACAAAAATTTATTCTTAAGGTGTCAAACGAAAAAACCTTCACAAAAATATAGCAAATCTTCGAAAAAAGTTATAATATATTTCGAATTATAAAGAGCGCCAGCTTTTAAGTCGAAGTGATTGAAAAGTATGGAGGCCGCAGATTGAGCAAACTGATGCAGCTACTATAATACGGCGAAATAGTGCATAAGTATAACACTTAAAGTTCTTAATAGACTAAGATTTACACTAATATATTCCCTTTGCTATCACATGCTTATTTGTATTGCTGTACGTTTCCACATTTTGTTCGAGTATGATGAAGCTAAAAGGTTAGTATTTATTTTATAAATATATTAAATCTTTATGTCGTTCTTTACTTGTTGAGAAGGTTATGCAGTGAATAATTTAGGTAAGCCCTTAAATATATCCCAGCATAATTGAAAAAGCATTTATAACAGTCGCTGTAGCTTTACTACTCAGCAGTGCTGGCGGTAAGGGTAACTTTCTCTTTTTCCCCGCTGGGCCCTCTTCCCCGCGCCCCCCTCACCCACACGCGCGGAGTTTCCTCTTGAAATCGACGCTGAACTTCGATGCGCATTCGCAGTTCGAAACAGAAAAACAAATTCCTCGCATGCAAGGATCGGACGGGATGCGTAATAATCCACACAGAAAAATTGTATAATTTTCAAAGTTAAAAACGACACCAAAATTATGCATACACGTCCAGCGAGCATGTATTTATTTCGAACAATATTCCTATTCGGATGAATTGTCTCACTTCACTTGTTTACCCTTTTAGATTCCCTTAGCACCCCTTTTGATTTCACGGGTGTGCTTATGTGCCCATATGGTGGCCTTGAGGGACCTTCTCGTACCCCGATCAGACCTCCAAACGACCTTGAGGAGCCAATTCCCTTCATAATCCGACCAGTCGATTTTCGACAAATTTTGAGTTTTCGCTTACTCGACCTTGAATTAGGGAAGACTCCTGCCGTCGACAAGTGAGCATCGTCAATGGCGCTGCTGTCTCGGCGCTTTGTTTGAATTGGAGAGAGATGAAAATTTACGCTCATCTCATCTCATTGTTGAAGGATTTATTTTAATGAGGGGGGGGTGTCATGTTGTATTTCTTCAAGAGATGCTAAAAAAGAATAATAAGAGGTGAATCGCAAAAGAGAAGAGTATCTAATCGGATGGAAAGAAAATTCAGGAATGCGGGAAAAGTGAGAGTTCATTATTCGCACTTGGATGTTTAAAAGTCTTTTCAGTCTTGCCTGCTTTCTCTCGTGTATCAAGGAGCCCCCAAAGTAAATCCCCCAACACAACCCACTCACACGCTTGCTCCCCCTCGTAGCCATTTCTAACAAATCTGACGAATTTTCTATGAATACTTTTTCCAATTGTTTAATCAACGTCCTCTCCCACGGATGGAGAATGGTGCAAAAAGTTTTTGTTTGCACTCCTTCGGGTTTGCCTGCACCAAGAATGGACCCAGATAAACCTGGCGTCGGCATTAGCCTATCTATTAAGGAAATAATACACCAAGGGGTCACAATTTGAACGTCCCAACCGACGGACGGCGTACTGCAACTCTCTCCAGAAGCCACTCTCTCCCCAACCCAGCACACCAATCCGATCTTTATATCGAAATATCTTTCTAACACCCATAAACGTAGGTTACTAATTTGAAAAATGGCCTAAGCATCTCTCCAAAGTATCCTGTTTTTTACTAAGGTAAATGATTTAGTGTTTGAAGCCATTTTGGGAATAAATATTTTATCATCACACACCTGTGTGTATGTGGCCCAAGGGATATTGTATTGATAACCACAGAGAATAGTTGGATCGGTATTAGAGGATACTCTCCGACAGACGGAACAAAATATATTAGGATTTATTCAATAGATTATTGGGGAAATGTGAAGGGAAGTTTAAAGAGCATTTTAATCTTTTAATAAGGTTTTATTTGGAATATTCTGCTAGTATTTCATGGGATCCTCATAAAGTCATTATTTCTGAATCGGATGGCGTATAGTTTAGATGAGCTAGATTTATAAAACGTCGTTATGATAAACTATGATAAGTAGCGTACTGAAATTATTAGAGGATCTAGGATGGGAATCACTCAATGGATCGAAATTAAAAGTAGAGATTAAATTCCTTGCACAAATTGGAAGGATGTCTCTTTAGCAATGATGTTGAAAATAAATAATTAGCTCCATCGTACTACGGTATGAGAGATCATGCCAATAAAATTAGAAAGATTAAGTGTAGAACAGATAGATTTAAGATGTAATTATTTCTACGAACGATGTAAGGGATCAAAATGACGTTGTCCGACCGCCCAAGGGGGGAGGGGGAAGTATTTCTGGTCAAAATTATTCTAGTGGGTAATCACCCTCTGCCACACACCCTAGCGCTGGCTTGCAGGGTACTAAAAAACTAAACTAAAACTCTACTTGTCCAGGTAGGATTTTGATGGATTCACAACACATGTACTGCTGTATTTCTAAATCCCACCTATCGCGACACTAAATCAATACAATAAAATCTGCATTGCCCCTCTTCAATATCGCATTTTTTCTTCCTCCCTTCACTTTGCCCGACAAGCCCTCCCTATTCCTAACCCTTCCTCGCATGCCTTAAGTCCCTCTATTTTCTATCGCAGTCCTCAACATTTCAAAGCCAATCAAAATTCTCTCTATCAACCTTTTCTACCTCCTTCGGATTCATCCCCTCTTCCCCCCTAACCCTTCGCACTTTTTTATTTTTTCCTTTTTGTCCATTTAACCTTTTCCATCCTTTTCCAAACGTCCACATCATATCCAAATCCTTCAATCTACAACGCCGCTCATTTTTATTTACGAGCAAATTTCCAATCCGTGAAATATAGTGCTTATTATTCTACTAATTAGTACACCGTGCTGCGATAGGTTTTTGGCACTACTTACTACACTACAACCGTAGTAATAAATTCATAGCTAGAATGACACCTAATATCCTGAGGTCCAATTTTACATATTGCAATAACTCATTCTTAAGCTCTGAATAAACTCTACCTCCTTAAATTGCATTCATACTTATTCTTTCGCTCCTTCTACCTCGCTTTCCTGGTATTCCCCCCTCTATAACACCGTCTTTAGCATCCAAACGCCTGTATCTGTTCCTCCTGTATCCACTTGTCCAGCCCTCTTCGAACTCCCCTCAATCTCTCATCCCCTCTTTCCATTCCAAGAATTTAATACTGGGTTTCCCTTTCTGCTTATTTCATTTTCTCCATCTTTCTCCACACCTACGTCTCGAAAGCCTCCAAACCACCTTAATCGTCTTATCTCACTGATCACCCCTTCAATCCTACGTTACAGATTAAAAGGAACAGATTAATTATGGTTTACCTATTCATTGATTTATTTACATTTTCTCGCACTTGTATTCATGGCAACAATAGCAATTGTTATAAAATTCCAGACAAACAAAATGGCGCGTGACAGGAATAACATTGTACTTTACGCACAAAAATTTATTCTTAAGGTGTCAAACGAAAAAACCTTCACAAAAATATAGCAAATCTTCGAAAAAAGTTATAATATATTTCGAATTATAAAGAGCGCCAGCTTTTAAGTCGAAGTGATTGAAAAGTATGGAGGCCGCAGATTGAGCAAACTGATGCAGCTACTATAATACGGCGAAATAATGCATAAGTATAACACTTAAAGTTCTTAATAGACTAAGATTTACACTAATATATTCCCTTTGCTATCACATGCTTATTTGTATTGCTGTACGTTTCGACATTTTGTTCGAGTATGATGAAACTAAAAGGTTATATTTATTTTATAAATATGTTAAATATTTATGTCGTTCTTTACTTGTTGAGAAGATTATGCAGTGAATGATTTAGGTAAGCCCTTAAATATATCCCAGCATAATTGAAAAAGCATTTATAACAGTCGCTGTAGCTTTACTACTCAGCAGTGCTGGCGGTAAGGGTAACTTTCTCTTTTTCCCCGCTGGGCCCTCTTCCCCGCGCCCCCCTCACCCACACGCGCGGAGTTTCCTCTTGAAATCGACGCTGAACTTCGATGCGCATTCGCAGTTCGAAACAGAAAAACAAATTCCTCGCATGCAAGGATCGGACGGGATGCGTAATAATCCACACAGAAAAATTGTATAATTTTCAAAGTTAAAAACGACACCAAAATTATGCATACACGTCCAGCGAGCATGTATTTATTTCGAACAATATTCCTATTCGGATGAATTGTCTCACTTCACTTGTTTACCCTTTTAGATTCCCTTAGCACCCCTTTTGATTTCACGGGTGTGCTTATGTGCCCCTATGGTGGCCTTGAGGGACCTTCTCGTACCCCGATCAGACCTCCAAACGACCTTGAGGAGCCAATTCCCTTCATAATCCGACCAGTCGATTTTCGACAAATTTTGAGTTTTCGCTTACTCGACCTTGAATTAGGGAAGGCTCCTGCCGTCGACAAGTGAGCATCGTCAATGGCGCTGCTGTCTCGGCGCTTTGTTTGAATTGGAGAGAGATGAAAATTTACGCTCATCTCATCTCATTCTTTAAAACGGGTAATGGAATAGGTATGTCACCCCTGAATTTAGTAGAACATGAGCATACTTACTCTTGAATTTTGCTGCCCAATATTTTTCGTGCTAATGACTTCATCTATACTTACCTACAAAATAAAACAGGACCATTTCACCTGGTTACATAGATTAGGTCAATGAAAATCTTGCGTGCAATAAAAATTCCTCTGGACTTCATCATAATCACCAGTACCATAATAGAGAAATTTGTGAAAAGGTGCCAATTCATGAGTAGAAAATAAATATTAACATGGCTCAATGTAATTATTGTTGAATTATTTTATGGTGCTTTGTTATTTTGAAAGTATTGCTCAAAAGGGTAAAGGCTATCTTATATGTCAATATTGGAGCTCATAAACTAGAGCAAGTGGCACAGTTTACCTATATTTAAAATATTCTGGACCAGAATAGCCAAATTATAAGGGACATTAAGATAAGAATTGTAGAAGGCAAAGAAACTTTCAAAAGGAGGAAGGAATTAATGACAGGGGTTTTGAGTAAGGATAATAAGAAAAAAGAATTGTTAAAACTTAGACGTGGAGAGTGGTTTTCTACAGGGTGGAAACATGGTCTTTGAAGAAAGATGACGGATACATATGGATCGGAGGTTTATTTGAGATCATGTGGGTGTGGAATGGGTTAGAAAAGGTGAAATGGATGGAAAGGAAAACAAACAAGGAAGTTCTAGGCATGCTGGGGAAGGATGAATGAAGTTTGTTTGCGAGGAATAAAAAAGGAGTTAGAAAAGATACATGCAGAGCATTTTCATTGGCAATGGGACATTGAAGACTGTGATAGAGGTGAGAATGTTAGAGAAATACAGGTATGAAAGAGGTAGCAATTGGATAGGAATGTCGAATGGAATGAAGGGAGGAAGGAAGTATAATGAATTGATGGATTTATTTTAGTGAGCGGGGGGGGTGTCATGTTGTATTTCTTCAAGAGATGCTAATGAAAGGAAGCATTAAATAATCTTACATCCATCAAAAAATTATGTTAAACATTAAACTACAATTAAAATCGAAGAAAAGTAAAAAAATATGCATTAAAAAAAATGAAATAATTGGACTTTGATGAGAGAGTTTAATTATAACTGAATATTCAGCATTCCACTGAATAATGAATCGGTGGATTAACTGTACATATTACGTTAATAATAAATAAATATATACACATACCAAAAAATTATAAAGGCACGGTATCATGGTAAGTTAAAAAGGGTTGATAAATAAGACATCACAATAAGAACCTGCAAATCAACGCTAATGTAGAAACACAAGAACAAGCATAAATCAAACTACAAATTATCACAGATAGAGTGGATAAGTATCGGCAGAAATCTATGAAAACCTGGTATTTTTGAAAAATGTCTTCCGTTCACTCTTACAGCTAATGTCTCTTCACTAATCAATTTAGTGTCCACAGTCTTCAGCCCAGTCCTGCCGATATCTTGTGACATCTCCACTGTTTCGCACGGTCACACACAACACACCCCCCTGATTGATGGGTTCGCTCTAAGTGGTTCCACCATGGTCATTCAGCGGCAAGCTGTTGTAGTCGAGGGAGCCAGAGATATGATGAGTGTTATCTTTTTCTTTTTGGAAAGATTTTCATGGCAGAGGGTGGGTAATCAATGGATCAAGTGATTGGAAGGGAAGAAGGAATGGAAGAAAGAATAATAAGAGGTGAATCGCAAAAATAAGTGAAACTAATTGGATGGAGAGAAATTTTAGGAATGCAGGAAAAGTGAGAGATCATTATTCGCACTTGGATGGCGGGAAAGAGACAATGGAATGGAAACAAGGTTGGTGGGTCAGTATGGGGTAAATTCATCAATGGTTTTTGTTTCTTTTTTTTTAAAAAAAAAAGAATGATTAAAGAATACACCAAATTATGCTCGAGGAAAAGGAAGAATCCTGTCAAACCTTTCAAAACACATGAGATTTTTATAAACCCTTTTCGAAAAAACACACGCACAAAACACTTTTAATAGTTTCCTCAATGACTCTGACGAACTTCATCGCTTCAAACGTGGATTATTGGCCGCTTAGTCACTTTTTTTTTTAACACTCTCCATTGGAGACACACTTGCTAGAAAAACTCACTCGCTTGTTGTACTGACTTTGATAACCTGGATATTCTTACAAAAAAAGAAGAAAAAATAAACAAATCGGTGTCCTCTCACACACATGCACACACACGCACACACTTTCAAGGTTCGATTCCAGCTCTGCCATTTTTTTTCCCCCCCAAAAACACCATACATCTTCTTCAGCTCACTAAAAACTCACAATATTCTATTTTATTTCTTCAACTTTTTTTTTGTGTTAAATCCAACCTGATAAACTAGAGGCGCTGACTGGTCCAGTTCCAACAGCAGCTAATTCACAACCAAGAGACGACTTCTTGCGTATTCCTTTTGTTCGTTCTGCTACCGGATTGGAGGAGAGAAATCTTTTGAGACTTCCCTTCTGACGTTGGTTTTGTGGCACTCCCACCACTCTCGATCTGATGTTACGTCAATTGCTTTAAAAAAAATCCCCCCCTCCCCCCCCCCCCCCCTTGGCATTGGCTTTGAGACTAGAATGAAAACAAAACTCAAAGGCCATCTATCCCATGATGCTCCTTGCAGCATAAGACAGGGGCCCGATAAAGGAATTTTGACTGCGACGTCATAGGAGGGCTGCAGCAGTGTCGCCTAGACGAAGAGAGGCAGCACCGCTGACTGCGAGGGCAGCCGTCGAAAGGAGTGCGGGAGCTGCAGCCGAAGGTTCCCCGGTGGCAAGGGCTGAGAAGATTGCTCTTCCTATTGCAGCAGCCAGTCTGGAGAGGGCAGTGCACAGTCCAAAGGCTGTTGCCCTGCAACGAGAGTAAGATTTCGAGCGGTCAGGTGCATGGGGTACAGAGAGAGTAAGTTTGGTGGACACATCCAATAGCAGACAGAGATGAATGCGGTAATGTGACAATAGTAAGTTTTCAACAAAATAAACAATTTAAACAGGTAATAAACAATGCAAACAGTTAATAGACAATGTGAACAGTCAATAGACATTGTGAACAATTAATAAACAATTCAAACAATTAGCAAAGCTCACAAACAAAATAATTGATGCAAACAATTAATAAAACAGATAAACAGTCACTAAACACTATAATAATGCAGTAATATGATAGTAGTATGTTTTCAATATTTTCTTATATAATAGTTCACGTTGCACAAAAATAAACTCTAGGGAAAACTATGAACACTAGTCGACTTAATTGCCCTGAAAAGCATTAATTATTTATCATGTTAATGGATTCCCAATGAAACCTATCTATTCCCAAAATCTATTCTATTGCACTTGCTGTAAGTAAAACTTATCATTTGTTAATCCTCGCAAATGGCTGCCTTTTCCTTTTTTGGAATAGGAAGTAAAGCTGATCTAGCCAAATCTTCTGGACAAATCCTCCCTCATAAATGCTATGAATTAGTTTATAGCCTTTCTCCCACATTTTCCTAAAACTTTAAGAAGTTCCACGGGAATATTGTCTATCCCCTCTGTCCTATTTTATATCAATTTCTTATAATGTCCTTTCTATCTTCTATCTAGTAAGCCTGGATCTTAACTATTGTCATCAAAGTCGTCTTCCCTCTCTTTATTTAACCTAGCTGGTGTTGAAATTTTACTATATAGATCTCCAATATTTTCATTCCATCCCTCTTTGATCTATTCTGGTTCACCGAATATTTTTCCAAACTTATCTCTGATTTTTAACCCAGATCTTCCTTTCTTTCTTCTGTTTACAGAAGAAAGAAAGGAAGACCTGGGTTTACAGTGTTTTAACCTTCTATTATAGTGCAGCAATTTCTCTCTTACTCTGCAAATTTTCCATATCCTTGCGCTGCATCTTCTACCACCCTTCTTATGCTCTATACATAAGACAATTTTTTGGACCATAAGAAAACTTTCTCCCAATTAAACAGCAAACAGAGCCCATGAGCTTACAAATTTAGATCTTCATGGAATGCATAATGGATTAGAAGTGACAGAGAAGGTAACAAAAGTTTTGTTTAACATTTCTGTATATGATACAATGGTTCATCTTCAAGAATATAACCTTACCTTTCCATCTCACAAAAGAACTTAAATAAATATATTTTCTTTCAAATGATAATATCTTTCTCAAAGGAAGCTTACATACTATATCACTTTAAAGTGCTCCGATGTAACTGACCCATGTTTCATTGTGAATTTCAATAAGAAAATTATCTATTCCCATTTAGATTTTTATGTACCTATTAGTATGGTATCATAATGTACGAGGGTAATGTAAAAGATGGAGTTGGGGGTTGAAATAAATAATATTTTTCGGTAAAAAAGTGCATATTTTTTTGACATTCAATATTCAATTCCACTGCATCACGCCTGAATTCTACTAAACCTGTTCACCCAAGGTTCATACACCATAGACCTGTGAAAATGTCTTTATCCCTCATTCCTGGATACCTCTTAATGTTATTCACTGATAATGGGAAGTCCTCATGGCAATGAATTTATTAAAGATCAAGTTTTAATTTTGCCCAGCATCATGAAATGAAATTTCATGTTTGAAAAACTATTTTCCAAATGCATCCCACTGGGTGAAAGCTTAATTCCTCAGGTGAAACTTGGAAGTTAAAATTCAAGTGTTTGATATGTCCAGTGTAGTAGTGGATAAAATATTTGAGTGATGCAATTGAAGGGGAGATCTTAAAATCCAAATGAAAGCTGACAGGAACATGTTTGAGAAACAATGGATGTGAATTGATTGCATATTGAATCATATGAAATGATGAACAAAAGCTAGAGAAAAAATAAGCTTTGTAGAGAGGAAAAAGAAACAGGATACGAGGAAATTATAAAAAAACTTGTGAACATATTAGTTTTAATTACCTAACACTGCATATCTGGACTCTCCATCCCTCCTACTCCCACCTGAGCGGTCTGAGACCTGTACAGGTTGTGGATTGGACTCCTGTCCCTCCAATCTATTCCTATTTTCTGCAATATACTCATTAGTTTTCCCCAATTCACTCTATCGAATGCTTTTTCGAAATCTACGAAACAGGCAAATACCTCCTGGTTGTACTCTATATTCTTCTCGATGAATAATCTCATTATTGCAATGGCATCACGCGTACCTCTCCCAGTCTTAAACCTAAACTGATCATCCCCTAAGTAATCATTTGCCCCAATCTCTATCCTTTTGTTTATGATGCTGAGAACAACTTTCGCTGCGTGGGATATCAAACTTATTGTCCTGTAGTCCTCACATGATGTAACCTTTACCTTTTTCAGAATGGGAACTAAAACTGATCTCACAAAGTCTTCCGGCCAGATTCCTTCCTCATAGATACTACGAATCAGCCCATAAATACTCTTTCTCCCACTTTAATGCAACAATTTCAGAGCGTAAAAATCATTCGCCTTGACTGGGACTCGAACCCAGATCCCTCAATATCCGGTCGAGTGCTTTAGCCACTTAAGCTACCGAGGCGTCCTCTTAAACTCTGAAATTTTGGGGCTTTTAAAGGAACTAGATGTTATGACGAAATACCGTACATACAATGTCACATGCATTCGTAGTCGTGCGCGAGGCGCCACTGTCCACGAGGTTAAAAGCCAACTTTAAACACGTATGGTGTTTTCCCTTTGACAAATTCCAAAGAAACTGCGGGAGATGCCGCAACAGTAACTTTTAACGGAGTCATCCGCTAATGTGCATTAAAATGCACATTAGCGGATGACTCCGTTAAAAGTTACTGTTGCGGCATCTCCCGCAGTTTCTTTGGAATTTGTCTTTCTCCCACATTTTCCTAAATCTTTAAGTAGTTCGGTAGGAATTTTGCATACCCCCATGGCGTTATTTAATTTCATTTTGCTAAATGCCCTTTCTATCTAATCATCGAGTATGCCTGGACCTTGCTATCTTCACCTATGTCATATTGTCTTTCTATGTCTAGCCTTGCTGGCCAGAGTTTTTTACCATACAGTTCTTCTAAATATTCCTTCAATCTCTCTGGGATCTTTTCTATTTGACTAGTATTTTACCCCACTTGTCTTAAACTGTCAACACAGATTTTCCTTTCTTACTTTCTAACAGTGTTTTTCATTCACATGATTTTTAAATATGTATACCTAGAAGTGGTGACACCACAAACTCACAGTTTAGAGTTATTAAAAGGGTAATTTGAAAAGTTCTCAGAATGAAATAGAAACTAACGACTTATTTTGGTGAAACTTTTTTTTATTTTTCAATGTGTTCCCCCTGTAAACTTATGAACTTTGTCCAGCTATGCTCCAATGTCTTGATCCCACGTTGAAAATTAAATTCCTTCAGACCTGTAAAATACCTACCTACTTTGACTATTAGTTCTTTGTTTGAATAGAGTCCCCATTCACTTGGCAAAATGGTGAGATTGGGGAAGAGATGGATATCTGATGGAATCAAATCCTGTGAATAAGGCGGGTGTGGCAACGATTCAAATCTTAGTTTACGTATTTTTGTCATGGCAACAACACTTGTGTGTGGGTGTCCATCTTGATGATTGATGAATATTTTCCTCACCAAACCTGGCCTTTTTTGTGCATATTTTGCTGTAGTTGGTCCAGGAGGTTAGCGTATTGCCTAATAAATTTTGACCTGAGGGAAGATAATCTATCAGCAAAATTCCATTGGCAACCCAGAAAACTGAAGCCATTACCTATCTGGCCGACCCATATTGCCATGCTTTTCTTGGTGGTAAAGAATCAACCTGCTTTCAATGCCTTTTCGTCTCTGGGATAGAGTAATGAACCCAAGTTTAATCTGTGGCCATAAACCGAGGCAGAAAAGTTGTTGGCTGCTCTTAAAACGGGTCAAAGATTGTTCAAAAATTTCCATTCGGATGAGTTTGTGATTCTGGAGTCGTGACACCCATCTAGCAGATAATTTTCTCATATCTAATTCCACTGTTAAAATGCTATCTGCCCATTCAGATGACATCCTTAAAGATTCAGTGATTTCTTACACTTTCATTCAGCAATTCTCCATGACTATTTTATGCCCTTTGGCAATAATTTCTGGGGTAGCGACACAATTTGGCTGACTACTACAAGGATCATCATCTCAGCTGTACTGACCTAGCTTAGACTAGTTTGTCTACTTGGCAGCAGTTGAATAAGAAGGAGCAGAGTCCCCAAGAGAGTTCTGAAAGTCAGCATGAATGTTCTTTGCTTTCATATCTTTCGTTACCAAGTATTTAATCGCTGCTCAAATCTCAATTTGTTTCCATGTTCACATATCACATACACAGGAATAATAACAGTGAGGCATCTGCACCACATGTCATGTCCCATGGATCTGACCCATAAACATGTTTACTCATAAAGGATTATCTATTGCTATGTAGGAAACTCGTTGCGCCAGCCCTGACATTTGGTGGTGATTCTGAGAACCTTTCAAACTACCCTCGTATCATGCAGTAAACTCTCAATTATCCGTGCCTTTGGATGACTGAAGAAGTATATACATATAATGGAAAAAACATGGATAACCAAGATGTGCGGAATATGGTTGTGATATAAACAGACATATACATAGAATTACCATTTTCAGTCCTTGTGATTAATTCACATTTTTTAGCAATATACAATACACTTTTATCCACTTTCAGCTATTTTTTAAAGGTTAGGATTATATATTTTCAAAAGCACAGAACTGTCATCAAGTAAGTCCTCAGTAAGCTAAACCATTATTAATCAAGATTAACGATTAATGATAATTAACGATTATTAATCGAGAGGAATATAGAACACAATCAGGAGGTATTTGCCTGTTTCGTAGATTTCGAAAAAGCGTTTGATAGAGTGAATTGGGAAAAACTAATGAGTATTCTGCAGAAAATAGGAATAGATTGGAGGGAAAGGAGGCTAATCCGCAACCTGTACATGTCTCAGACTGCTCAGGTGCGAGTGGGGAACGGGGAGTCCAGTTGGGCAGTGTTAGGAAGAGGTGTAAGGCAGGGTTGCCCATTATCACCGTTGCTGTTCAACCTGTATGCAGAGGAAATGATTAAAGAGGCATGGGAAGAACTCGAGGTAGGAATGAAAGTGGGCGGGGAATTCGTAAAATCAGTTAGGTTTGCTGATGACCAAGCTTTAGTTTGTCAGTCAGCCAAGGGGCTGCAAGCATTGCTTAGTGAATTGGAAATTCAGTGCGACAGGTATGGGATGAGAATCAATATTAATAAAACAAAGGTTATACGATTTTCTAGAAAGAAAAAGGCCAAGCTTAACATTAAAATAGGAGGGCAAAAACTATAGCAGGTAGAACAGTTTACGTATCTCGGTAGTGTTTTGGACCAACACGGTCAAAGTAGTAAGGACGTAAGGAGAAGAATTGCGCTAGGCAAAGAGGCTTTCACAAGGAGGAAGGAGTTGATGACAGGGGCGTTGAGTAAGGATGTTAAGAAAAGACTCGTAAAAACTTTGATATGGAGCGTAGCTATGTACGGTGCGGAAACGTGGTCATTGAAGCAGGAGGATAGACGTAGACTGGAGGCTTTTGAAATGTGGGTGTGGAGAAGAATGGAGAAGGTGAAATGGAAAGAGAAGAAAACAAATGAGGAAGTACTAGGTATGGCGGGCGAAGATAGGGGTTTGTTGGGAGAAATCCTATGGAGGCAGGAAAAGTGGATGAAGGGGGTATTGACCGACAGTGGGATGTTGAAGACTGTAATAGAGGGGAGAATGTTAGGCAAACGAGAAAAGGGAAGGAACAGGATAGGGATGTTGGACGGGATGAAGGGAGGAAGAAAGTACTCAGAGATGAAGAGGGACCTGATATAGAGAAGGATGAGGGATTTTGTGTTTTGTTGGGAGTAATAAAATGTTTGTTTGTTAGTTGTGTCCATCCAAAAACCTACCTTAACTGGTAGATTACCTTAAAAAAAAAGCTAAACCATATCATGTAGCCAGGAAAAACAAATGACTGGCAAAGAGCAAATATAGACAAAAGATCACAAGTACGGATTCAAATTCATCATAGGATATGAATAAGGTATTCCATTTAGATAATTGATGACTTATTTCTTGCATAGTAAAACTAAGTACTTTCTCACCTTAAAGGAATATGGTATTCTCAGGGGTAATCAGTGTTATGGAAACAATAATGGGAAAATGCAGATATTAAAAAAATGATCGACTTAAAACATTAAATACTATTGACAACTTTTTACTACATGAAATTAAAAACTTTTACGAAAACCCATGTATTTAAAATATGTATTTTTTTAAATTATACAGAAATTTCAAATCATTTAATTTACAATATCTGAAGGTAATATCAGGCATAAAGATTGTTAAGTTAGGATTTTTTCAGCAAAAAAATAATAAGATCGGTAATAATTGTTCAACATGATTTTGTAAATTGAACAGCATTGTTCTTTCAGCCGTGAATACCGGAGCTGATTGCTCAGGATGTCATATATAATGATGAAAAATCAATGAACCCCTACCACCTTAGTCATTAGATATTCTCAAAAAATTTTAACACAAATGGAAGCAGAATTATTCTTGGCTTATTTCCATCAAATTCACCCAAACTATAAATCTGACAAGTTCTAGTGACGTGAATTAGCAAAGAAGCAGTCAAATATGGCATGGTATAAGAGTATAGGTGGTGAAAAGAAGAAATTTCTCTATTCTTAAGACACTTCATATATGAGGACACTGCACCATTGAAGGTAAAATGGTAGTCAAGCAAACAAAACCAAGGAATGGCATGATTATTTTGAGAAATGTATCAGCTTCATGAAAGTGTATTAAAGTACATGTGAGCAAAACGCAAAGTTTCCCTTTTATTATACAATACTTCACCACCGTGTCAAACAAAAAAAATTACCCAATGTTTATAAAACATTATTAGCTCCATAATTGCAAGTTTTAGTTGCAAATTCCTTGATAGGGTATTATTTAAGATTCCAAAAGTTTAAGGAAATCTCCCTGGATTCTTGATCACAAGAATAGTTGAGGGTCTGAAATATTGAAGAGTAAACCATCTTAACTAGTATACTATAAAAAATTTTAATTTCGATGATGAGTTTATGAGTATTGATAAGAAAGAGGGACAGATGATTGAGTTAATCCAGGGTATAATGGCAAATAGGCATTCAGCAACACATATATGCACTGCAAAATAGGCTAACTGGTGGGATAAAGTAAATTTCTTGCCAACTCTTCATTGAAGTAGCACCCCTTTTCCTCAAGGGACTTTTCCCGATAAAGACCTTTACTTTACCATTCATTAATTACTAAATTCAAATTTTAAATCAAATATGTATAGTATGATATAAGCGATTAATTTCTTAATCAGTCATTCACATCTTGTGTACCAGATATATTAAGTAGGTGCTGACTGTCAAATTATGCACCATCAAATATCAAATCTTAATCAAGGTTTACAAGGTTTACAGAGAGTTAATCAGCCAAATGCTACATTGTATAGAAATTGAAACTCTTATGGAAAATTCAAATTACCTCACATTCTCATGGCAACCTTCTTTGAGGTTGGATGGACCTAATGAAAGTAACAGATTAATTATAATGTGACAAAATTTTTTTTTTAAATGGAAACCTATTTCTACAATTAGGGATGTATAGCATTGATCATTCAAATATGCTTTAATTCTCGGGTCACTTGGGGTCATACTGTGATTATGTCAGTGTTGTGAACTCCAAATGAAGGGAGTGAAAAACTTCTTCGTCAGCATAACTGAAAAGATTACCGAAATATGAATATGGTTCACACCTTGAGTCTACATCTGGTATCTGTTCGTGGTTCAGTAAGCTTGTACAAGAACCATATAAAGCTTATTATTCAGTAGAGAAGTTCAATAGTTATTAAATTCTTCCATGTGAAATCATTTTCACATTCTATCAATCTGAGGATTAGTTTGTAGCAGCTCTTCTCACTACCAATTCAATGCCATCTGCCAATCTCTTCACTCAATCATAGTTCCTTGCACTGACATCTTCCATTACCTGCTTTTTAAAGTTTATCCTAGGCCTTCCCCTTGAATTCTCTCCCTTTGTAATGTTTCCTTCAATCATGGTTTCCAGCAAGTTATTTGCCACAATATGCATCCAATTAATTTCCATCTTCCTCTTTCTTTAACTGGAATCCATAGGCTTCTCTCTTCACCCACTCTTACTCCACCAATTTTATTTTTTTTCAATTCTTCCATTGAGCAAAATAACCATCACCTCAAAATTTCTCACACATAATTGAAAAGAGGAGAGTCAACATGTAAGTTATAATGAATCACTTCCTTATGTCTGTGATAGTATTAATAACCATTAGCAGAAGTGGTTTATTGTGATATAAAGCCTTCTTTACAATAAAAGTATTAAAAAATAGCACTGCTAAATGCATTCAGATCTAAAAATTAGCTGCCATCCTTCACATAATGATTTATTTTAATAATCCTGGCTCTCTGCTGACTGCAGGATCCATTGACTAATGAATGGCTTCCATAAAGACACCAAACAATGTAGCAGAGTATATTCATCACATAGCTATTTGGGAGAGTACATGGTCCTTAAGTTAGTTACCATATCCATTCCCTCAATAATGCCAATAAACTTCCCCATTTATTGGCCTAATGTACTTTACTTGGGACTGAGATGAGATGAATATGATGTGTGTATTACACTCATTTTGATCAGTCAACCAAACTGAAGTCACTCACATTTTATCGGTGCTTGTTTAATTAGGAAAAAAATGGTTTTTACAATGATAAAAATGAATGGGCAATTAAAAAATTAAGCGGCTGAAAATATCTTTCTGAACGTTTTATAGAATGTTAGCATTAACAAAGAAGTCTTTGCAGTATGAGCAGAGGAACATTGCCGGGATTACAACAAATGAACACAGTGCCACAATTCCCAGCCCATCCCCTCACTGAAGGTCATCATGTGGACATCATGCCGAAAATTATGTGCAAGGACAGGAACGGCACTCAGATGGATATCCAAGAGTAATTAGCCATTCTGACCAGTGTATGAAGAAAAGAAAACATCACCAATGACTACCTTTACCCTTTCCATTCCCCCTTTCTACACACTCTACAATTACTACCTAAGAAAAACTAATTATCTCCACCCACCTCCCCGAACTCAGTGACTAACCACTATACGCCAATCCTTCCCCCGCCCCCATCCTGGTCCCTGGTCACCCTCTCGCCGCTTACATCACACCCACCCCAGTTTCCTCCTCTCTTCCCCTTCCCACCATCCCCCCACTGACCTCACCCATTGATAATACAATATATATATATATATACACACACACGAGGGTCATCCGGAAAGTAGTACCCGTTCGTGCCGCATGAAGTGCTGACGACGCGAGTAGCCGCTGGACGAGGTCAGATAGCTTCAGTGGCTTGTCTGCCTTCTCTGAGCCAAGTTGCGTGACGCTAGCATTGCCTGTGTTGTTTCTGTGATTGTTTACAATGTTTAAAAAAATTGAGAACGCCGCCAGTTGTGAAGTGAGGGCAGTGATTAAATTCCTCAATGCAAGAAACGTTCGCCCATGTGATATTCATCGCCAATTAAAGGAGGTGTATGGAGACAATGTAATGGACGAGTCGTCTGTTCGGCGGTGGTGTCGCAACTTCAACATGGGGAGGGGGAACACACACGACGATGAGCGTTCGGGGAGACCGTCTGTCATTACAGACCAACTGGTGAGCTCAGTTGACGAATTCGTGAGGAACGATCGGCGCGTCACAATTGATGACATCTGTGAGCATTTTCCCAATGTTTCTCGAACAATTGTTCATGAAATTGTTAAACACCATCTGCATTATGCAAAAATTTGTGCAAGATGGGTCCCTCGCGTATCTCAATGAGCTGGCGGCGAAGGACTATGCAGCAGGAATACAGAAACTTGTCACACGTTATGACAAATGCCTTAATTTGCTTGGAGATTATGTTGAGAAGTAGTTTAAAGTATCCTATTTCAAATAAAATTTTTTATGTTTGTTAATATTTACTTTTGTGTCTTTATTTCACGAACGGGTACTACTTTCCGGATGACCCTCGTGTGTGTGTGTGTGTGTGTGTGTGTGTGTGTGTGTGTGTGTATATATATATATATATATATATATATATATATATATATATATATATATATATATATATATATATATATATATATATATATATATATATATTTTTTTTTTTTAATTAGGTAATCTACCGATTAAGGTAGGTTTTTGGATGGACATAGCACCTAAATAAATATTTTGTGACTCCTATGAAAACAAAACATCCTCCTTTACATCAGGTCCCTCTTCATCTCTGAGTACTTTCTTCCTCCCTTCATCCCGTCCAACATCCCTATCCTGTTCCTTCCCTTTCCTCTTTTGCCCAACATTCTACCCTCTATCACAGTCTTCAACATCCCACTGCCGGTCAACACCCCCTTCATCCACTTTTCCTGCCTCCATAGGATTGCTCCCAACAAACCCCTCTCTTCGCCCACCATACCAAGTACTTCCTCATTTGTTTTCTTCTCTGTCCATTTCACCTTCTCCATTCTTCTCCACACCCACATTTCAAAAGCCTCCAATCTACGTCTATCCTCCTGCTTCAATGACCATGTTTCCGCACCGTACATAGCTACGTTCCATATCAAAGTTTTTATGAGTCTTTTCTTAACATCCTTACTCAAAGTCCCTGTCATCAACTCCCTCCTCCTTGTGAAAGCCTCTTTGCCTAGCGATATTCTTCTCCTTACGTCCCTACTACTTTGACCGTGTTGGTCCAAGACACTACCGAGATACGTAAACTGTTCTACCTGCTCTAGTTTTTGCCCTCCTATTTTAATGTTAAGCTTGGCCTTTTTCTTTCTAGAAAATCGCATAACCTTTGTTTTATTAATATTGATTCTCATCCCATACCTGTCGCACTGAATTTCCAATTCACTCAGCAATGCTTGCAGCCCCTTGGCTGACTGACAAACTAAAGCTTGGCCATCAGCACACCTAACTGATTTTACGAATTCCCCGCCCACTTTCATTCCTACCTCGAGTTCTTCCCATGCCTCTTTGATCATTTCCTCTGCATACAGGTTGAACAGCAACGGTGATAATGGGCAACCCTGCCTTACACCCCTTCCTAACACTGCCCATCCTGACTCCCCGTTTCCCACCCGCACCTGAGCAGTCTGAGACATGTACAGGTTGCGGATTAGCCTCCTTTCCCTCCAATCTATTCCTATTTTCTGCAGAATACTCATTAGTTTTTCCCAATTCACTCTATCAAATGCTTTTTCGAAATCTACGAAACAGGCAAATACCTCCTGGTTGTGTTCTATATTCCTCTTGATTAATAATCTCATTACTGCAATGGCATCATGCGTACCTCTCCCCTTCCTAAACCCAAACTGATCATCCCCTAAGTAATCATTTGCCCTACTCTCTATCCTTTTGTTTATGATCCTGAGAACAACTTTAGCTGCGTGGGATATCAAACTAATTGTCCTACAGTCCTCACATGACGTGGCCTTTACCTTTTTCGGAATCGGAACTAAAACTGCTCTCACAAAGTCTTCCGGCCAGATTCCCTCCTCATAAATGCTACGGATCAGCCCGTATAGTCTCTTCCTCCCACATTTTCCTAAGCATTTTAAAAGTTCCACGGGAATGTTATCTACCCCCACGGCCTTAATTAGTTTCATCTCCCTTAATGCCCTTTCTATCTCATTGTCTAGTATGCCTGGACCTAAGCTGTCTTCCTCTACATCATTTTCTTTTTCAATGTCTAACTATGTTGGTCTGAGTTCTTTACTATACAGTTCTTCTATACACTCCTTCCATCTCTCTTGGATCTTTCCTCCCCTCCCTTTCAAGTTCAAATACATTTATTGCTTCATTTGAGAGGCATAGTGATTGGTCTTTCTCACCTTTTACTTTGCACTCCTGCAAACCTCTAGCTTCTCTTAATCCATCCCTCCCTCCCTCCCAAACATTCATCTCGATACTTTGGCATTACCTGCTTCATCTACTATCACGGCTGGATCTTGTATAAGATGGGGAAGATGTGAGAGACTTCCGTGATGCATCGCAAAGGGATAATTTAATCAAGAGAGTACGGCTAACTTTAAGAGGCTTTCAAAACACAACCAGGCTTTTTAGAATTGAGACTGTGGAGTGAATTTTGAATAATCAAGTGAATATAACAGGACCCTATTTCTTTTGTTTTTATGTGGCCATTACTGATATAAATTTCAACATCCAGTTAAAAGTTATTAATTGCCTACATTCAAATTCAACTGATTATGAAATAAAACTCAACAAATGACCTGAAAAGACCAAGCTTTGTGAAAGTGTACACTCACCTCAAATGTGTTGGATAAGATTCTATTGTAGCAATGTTAAGACCATTCCATCCGAAGACATATACAAAGTTAAACACTGCTTCAAAAGCAACCAAGGAAGCACTGCTATTCAGGAAACAGATGAACAGGGTAACCAGACCTGATAAAATGAATGATACTCCTGAAAATAGAAAATGCTCACATCAGTAAATAATAAAAATATTGTGAAAATAAAAAATTAATCAATGCTTGAGCAAATGAACTCTTTTTTGAACAGAATCTGAATTGATTTTTCTTTTGCAGTAGACACTGGCTACAAATCCAAAACTCCTGAGAAGAAATACTATATTATATTTTCAATAAAACTAAGGTCATCAACCTGAAGGTTAGTTTGATAGGTGAGTCACCTGATAGGTGTCACCTTTGATACGTGATAATCACCTTGTACTAAGCCTTATGCAACATGTGTTATTCACAGGGTAATATGGAGGGTCAGCTTCTTATTTCATGTGCCACCTTTGGCTTCTCAGGAAGGTTTGGTGGTACCCGAAAAAATTAGACAGCTTGGATGAAGCCGCAAGAGCCCAGAGGTGTCCCCGAAAATCAAAATTGGGGCCTTTGGTCAGCAACCAAGCGTTAGTTCAGAAAATTTTTATTAGCCGATTACAACATTAAGATTTTAAGATATGCAGAAGAAGTTCTACACGTGTTCGGTGAAGAGAGTACTAATATAACAAATTCTATCAAATGAGAGGAGGAAATATTGAAAGTTAGTGGTATGTTGAAGGCCATGGTAGATGGTAGAATGCTGAGTAAGAGGGATTGAGTATGGAAGAGAATTGGCTCTTTACAGGTAGCATGAACGTAAGCAGATGTGATTTAAAAAAATGAAAATGGAAATGATGGGGGGTGAACAAAAGGAAGTTCTTTTGATATCTGGAAGATAGCAGTCAATTAGAACCATTAAAAACCTATGTTCAATTGGTTGAATACCTTGAATGAATGATTTCATGATTGTACATCAGTACTTATGTCAAATTTTTACTTTTTCTGCAAATCAAAATCTTATTATTTAAAAAAATTTTTGCATCAATTCATTCTAAATGTTATTTATTTTTGTGTGACTTATGATTCTTTGATGTCGGAGTTTCCATGCATCGAATAATTGAACGTTTGTTTGAATCACAGACTTTACCTGCGAGACGACTCCTCCTCATTCGATCAACAAGACAAGCCGAAGCCACAGCCCCAGGCAGGAGAGCAAGGAGACCAACGATCACGGCCCCAAACCCACCACCCAACAGGGCCGAAGCACTGAAGTCCACATCCACCCTGGGGCAGCTGGAGACAAGGGATAGAACTGAATTGTTGGCCAGGTGGCAGCCCTCGAGGAAACGTCTCGGGGAGGAAAGATCCGTGTCCACAAAATGGCTGCCTATCACGGAGGATCCAAGGAAGAAAGTTCGGGAGGCACGGACGGCTGCAAATGTGCAACCCTCAAGGGTGCAGTTGGAGAATGCCACATGGGAGAGAGTGACGTGCTCAAACCGACAACCGGAGAAGTGGGAGTCGGACCACCTGTGTGGGAAAGGGTGGGGGAGAGAGAGAGACGGAATTTGCCATGGTTATTATTTGGGAATTCACCACCTAAGGTAGTTTTTTGGATGGATACATAGGCTTAACTTTGCTGCATTTCCATAGTATACATGAAATATGCCAGGGTTGTTTTTAGGAATTTCCGGGTTTGCACTTAGATATTAATATAAAGCCTAGTATGAATGTTTTTTGGCTAATTTTTTTGCATTCAGTTTAAAAAGTTACAGGCAAAATACAAAAATTCAATAATGATGTTATCTCATCTATAAATTTAGAAAAAATATATTATTTTAAAATTTATTTTTTTTAATTTTAACTTTTACCTTCAGATAAGAAAATTTGTCATTAATAATTTTTTTAACATTGATACTTTTGTCATAACTAGCTTCTACTATTCTTTCTATGGTGATCCTCATTAATTTTATATTTTACTTGTATGAGGTAATGGTTCATATGACTGACTCCCAGGGGTTATTTATAATGTAATTTTTTTCACCCCCATTTTGAGTTTCAAGATTATTTCACCCTCTCCATTTGTTAAATGTAATGTATGCATGCACATGAATGATTGGATATAATTCCTAAAATTGTGATTTATATTAATTAATAATTATTTAGATCATAATTATCAATTATAATAATTATCACCCATGACAGATCATTTTAGGCATATTTTTTCAGATCCAAATGGCCTAATCAGGCTAAGTTTTGAATTAGATCACTAGATCTTAGCTATTAATTTATTTCTTTTAAATATTAGACCCTGAAACAAATAATTATGATTAAACAATATGGCGGAGTGATTTATTTTAACTCTTTAGCATCTTAAAAATATATTAAAAGTGAGGCGTTTTGTGGACTTCATAAAAAAATTTTCCCAAAGCTGAGGCTTCTATCAAAACTAAATTAGCGTAGGACTATATTTGAGTGTTGTAATACTTTTGGATAAGTATGATAATATATATTGATCAAACAGGTTAAGATCAGAAAAACCAAGATGTCTTCTGGCTGGATCAGATTCATGAAACCTAATTTAAACATTTAAGAGTGATAGAGTAGAATGAAATTTACATAACCTGTCACATGAAAAAACCTCATGAATTCTTTTGAATTTTTATGAGTAGCAAGCGAAAGTTTGGATGAAACACATGAAACACTGAATAAGCTTGCTCAAAAGCAGATTTCAAGACATGATTAGTTGAGTGAGGAAAACTTTTTGTAGCATCTTTCTTTATCAAATACATAGATTTAACTTTGCTACCATACAGAGCAGATGTACCACACAGATTTTAACATGGAGGTTCTTAATAATGGCAGACAGTGATTCAATTCAATTGAAGAGAATTGAATTTATGTAGTTTTATATTCATGAATTAATTATTAAAGTGACAATGATGGCATTAAAGCATGAATTTACTCCATGTTACGCATGCCAGGTCAACAAAAAAAAATGTTATTACATCCCAATCAATACAAATAATAGAAGATTGAAATTATCATCTTCATTACAGATGGTTATAACTCAAAAGAAACACAATTTGTGCCATTCAATCTCAATCTGGTGAACTGAGGGTGACAATGGTACATTTAAAATTACCACCCAAACAAAGAATACACAACATAAAAACTTTAGTGACACACTCTACTATACTGCTTGAATTCAGAGTCTAATGGTAATAGCATGGAGTTTTGAGTTTGATTCATGTATTAAAATGGGCAGACTTTCATCAGTCAAATTAAGGATAGAGGGAACATTGAACAGAAAAAAAATTTTATAGCCATGGGGTTGATGCGGAATCTCACCGAACATTCTCCACGGAGCGGTTGAATAAAACACCTTCATAAGAGAGGCCTGAGAGAACGCGTGCCCTGGATGCAAAGGCTCGGGCCTCCATAGCCCGTGTCCTTTCAGGAATAAAGGCACCAAGGCCGAGGTGAGCCATGCAAGCAGAGGACCATGCCAGGACAAGAAGCAGGGTTCTTCCACCATTTGGGGCCACAAACAGTTGAAGGAATGAGTTTCGAAACTGTTGTTGGTCAGTGAAGAAGAGAAAAGAATAATGGATGGCTATAAGCTACATACATACTTGTGTGAATAACTTTCACAGAGATAAGCTACAAGGCAAATGAAAATGTTTCACAAATAGACAAGAGTTTGTAAATTTGATTGCAATTGACAAATGGGGGAATATATTTTTTAATTGAAAATTGCCAAGGATTTCTTAGTTAATTGCTCTAATACAAAAATGCTGCTATTTATTATAAGCCATCTGCAAGAGAGCAAACATTTTCACAGGAGGCGATATCTGAGAGTGGTTAAAGCAAACTAAATTTTGTATTTTACATAGCTAATGCAAAATTAATTTTTTTATAAATTTAAACACATAAAAGTTCACATCAAAACAAAAACACAATTAGTGAAAAGGAATATTGTTTGGTTTTTTAATGGAATTATTGACACTGTAAGCATAAAGTTTTGGTAAAATTAAAGGTTATTTCACTTATCGGTACCGTTTCATTTTAGATATTTCATGGAGACAAGAGTAAAAGTCACAACAAACAACTTCATTTAATCACAGCAGACATTTTGAACAAACCGTCACAGTTATACAAAAAACATAGCATTTAAATATGTAAAGGCTTAAGAATATTTAAAATTCTATCACATAGATTATTGTTTACACATTAACTGACAATGATATGAAATGACAGTTCTGTACAAATTGAAATAAAATTTTACCTTATTAAAGTGAAAGATCTACTCTCATTTTTTATACCAACTTTTTAGCTGAATGCTGTGGTTATTTCTTGCATAGTTTTTTTTTTTTAATTTATCCTCAAATGATCTTAAAAATGACAAGTTTGAGAATCATTTCAATTTTTTCTCAAAGAAATTACACCCACAACTGTGGTGTATTTCGGAAATAAACTTGATTAATGGTAGACCAGAAAAAGGCTGTTTGTATGCAAGGGTGCATGCCATTTTAATCTGTTTATTTGTACTGAGAATTCACCAGGTATTAGGATTGGTTAACTTGATGTGCTAAACGAGACAAATAAATAAAAAGAACATGTTTTTATCCACATAATGTTTGTTGAAAAAATAATTCATTTGCCGACTCGTATCCTAATCAAACTTGTTGATATTTATAATAATAAACATTAATTACCACACAGGGAAACAGAAATGAAAGCATAATTTATAATGCACATTTTTAGAGTAGTAAAAATATTAGCATAAATGTCCCTTTGATAGCTTAAATGCATCTACACCCAACAGTATTAAGTTTGGTAATATTGCATTATTAGAATTATGATAAATTTTAAGTAATTGCAAAATAAATTAATAAACACCAATCAATTAAAACATTCCTACCACAATTGCAGATAATTGAGAAATGTGAAGTATTGATGAATATTAAATTTCTTCCATGTTGCGATCTTGTAATAAAAGTAAAAATAATAGTTTTGATTGATTTTTCATTTGATTATGTTGCAAAAACATGTCATTAGAACACATAGAAGCCATAGTAACTTTTAGTCCCTTAATAAATACATTGAAGCCAGTACATTTTGCAGGTTTATGTCTTATGCCCTTAAGAAGTCAGCTTACAGCACAATGGTTTAGGTTGTGCATGAAACAAGTGAATGGCATCTGCTTACAAAATTCAGAGGAATCACATTTATGCTGGATATTTCCTTGAAAAAAAAAACAGCTACCAAGTGGCACCATTCCATCATTCCAGTAAAACTGAATTCTTATCACAATTTTCCATAAATAGCGGTATTTGTGAGCTGTGGGTCAAGTGAACAATTGATTATGCAAATGTGTGAGTGAATGGAACTTGACTTTGGGAAGGTGAATCACTCAATGAGTGATGTTGTTCCATTCATTGTCTATTATTTTGAAAGGACTAGCATTCTTTCCTAAACAACTAGTAATATGCACACTTTTTCATATAAAATATTTGACCATATGTGACCAATCACATCTTGTTGTACACAACTGCTGATGTTGATTTTAAACATTAAAATGTCATTATTTTGAATTATTTTTACAGTTTCGTTTTTAAATTCACTTCAAAATGCCTGTTCCTTGGTTTCTTCATGTAGATGTATATATATATATACATATATATATATATACATATATATATATATATATATATATATATATATATATATATATATACATATATATATATATATATATATATATACATATATACATATATATATATATATATATATATATATATATATATATATATATATATATATATATATATATATATATATACATATATATATACATATATATATACACACACACACATATACTACCTTGATCAAAAAGTTCCCGGAATAACCACCGTGTGGCCCTCCCATCGTTCCGATTTGAGTTCTGTTTTTTTTGTTAAATTGGTACATCTGTTGTTGATATTCCCTTTAAATCTTAGTGTCATAACTTGACATTTGCAAAAGTTACGTAGCCAAGAGTACATCTATCTCTGTGTGTGTTGGCGATTTTTTACAATTGCAGAAATGGATTTAAATTTGCAACAACGAACTTGTATTAAATTTTGCGTAAAAAACGGATTTAGTGGCGCACGGACGTTGGAAATGTTGGAAAAGTGTTTCGGCAACGATTCTCTAAAAAAAACGGTCGTTTACCAGTGGCACGAGCGGTTCAGAAGTGGTCGTGAGTCAATCGAAGATGATGAACGCAGTGGCAGACCATCGACATCGAAAGTCGGTGAAAAAATTGATAAAGTAAAAGAAATGTTGGTCAATAACCGCAAATTAACCATCAGAGAAATAGCGGAGGACTTGAACATTGCCTATGGATCCGCCCAAAACATTGTGGTTAATGATTTGGGTTTCCGTCGTGTAGCAGCAAAGTTGGTGCCAAAAGACCTCAATTTCATGCAAAAAAGAGACCGTGTTGACGTCGCAAAAGACATGATTTGCGAGGCTGAATCCGATCCCACATTCATCAAAAGGATCATTACTGGAGACGAGACGTGGGTTTATGAGTACGACACGCAATCCAGACATCAGGCAAGTGAATGGCGTTCACCAAATGAGCCGAGACCAAAAAAACCACGTCGTTTTCAGTCAAAAAAGAAGGCAATGCTGACGGTTTTCATGGATTACAACGGTGTAGTGCATCATGAATTTTTGCCAGAAGGCCAGACAGTAAACAAAGAGTATTATTTGGGCGTTATGAGACGTTTGCGTGAAGCAATTCGCCGAAAGAGACCAGAAATGTGGGCAGAAAACTCGTGGATTTTGCACCATGATAACGCACCGTCGCACAGTGCTATCATTATTCGTAATTTTTTGACGAAAAATGCAACAAATACCATCCAACAGCCACCGAATTCACCTGATTTGGCTCCCTGTGACTTCTTTCTGTTCAATCGAGTTAAAAAACCATTACGGGGAACGCGTTTTAGCAGCCGAGAGGAAGTAATGGAAAAATCGCAGGAAGCACTGATGGACATACCGAAAACCGAATATAAAAAATGTTTCGAGGATTGGATCAAGCGCTGGCATAAGTGTGTTGCAGTCGATGGGGATTACTTTGAAGGGGACAATATAGATTTAGATGAATAAACTTGTATTTTTAATTTTCTGAATAAATTCCGGGAAATTTTTGATCAAGGTAGTATATATATATAGGTCATATATACACACACATGTAGATGATGTAGAAGCACTCACAAGAGCAATATAACATTTGGACAGCACAATAGAATGAAAAATAAAATAGATGTACGTAAAAGGACACCCACATTGTAGATCGTTTGAGCTTTTGACCATCTATGAGGCCTTCTTCAGGTCAGACTGGAAGGTCTATGGAGGAAACTATGGAGTTTGGGGGAGGGGGGGGGTTTACTGGGTATACTGGGAAAGGAATTAAAGATGGCAGTTAAGGGTGAGAATTTTGAAAGATCTGAAAGCTAGTATAAGTTTGGATACATGTAGAGTAGAGTTCTCACCTCAATATTGGTGACTGAATCGGATGGGGATTCCAGGACCGTTAGGGAGAAACACTGATCGAAGGAAAGGCTGTAGGAATTTGCATGTGAAGGAATAGGACAAGAAGAGAGTGAGGCAGAGTTACAAGAGTAGTGGTGATTGTTCATTTGAATAGATAAGGAGGTAATGCATTCACCTATGTAAAATGAAGTGCATAGTTTGCATGACAAAATATAGGTAATGTTTTTCAAGAGGCAATTAGTGTGGGAACCAGGTGAGGGGGCAATGAGAGGATGTGGGGAGAGAGGAGCAGATCTGATAAGCAGACAAGTTCTACATCATTAAACTACTAGGAAATTTGTCAGGGGGGTGCAAAAGGGCTTGGTGGATCTCAGAATGTTTCTGAGATTGGCAGGTCATCTGCATGCGAGAGAGGGGCATTGGGGTAGTATAGATAAGGTCGTGTCATTGTTGTTTAAAATAGGAAACAGTTCTTTCAGGAAGTTTTTGTCTATGTGATCTGGGGAAATAGGTGGTGCAGAGGTTGAGCCCTGAATCGGATGTGGGGTTGTTTTTCTGTGGTGTGCAAGGTCAAGTGGAGTGGTGGATTTTATTCTGTTGGAGCTTTTCTGGGTAACCGTGTTTTTGGAGTGCATGGTGTGGATTGTGGAGATATTTGTTGAAGGTGACATATCCTCTCCCCTCTTCCCCCGAGAATGGCATTCTGATGATGACGACCATGCTGTTGATATGTCAAAGCTACATATGTGAGTGTCCTTTCTTTGTGTTTCTATGTTTCATTTTATTTTAATTCTTTCAGATGTAGACGAAATATTTTAAAGCAAATTCTTACCATTTCCAAACCATGGGTCATGTCCCCTAAAACTGACTTTCCTGGTGATGGTGGAGAGAGTAGTCCAGGAGGCAAGGGGGGTCGCTTCCCCCCTGGAACCTCCAATTCGGACAGCTGATACTGAGGAGAGGCATTTCCAGAATTGTTTCCTTCATATATTCTCTGCAAAAAAATCATGCATGATATTGGACATTATTTTACAGGTAAGGCAAGCGGCAAGTTCTAAATGGTAAACAAAGATTTCTATTCATGTAATAAATATGTTACACCAATAAAATGCTAATCTAATTGATTTATGCATGCTTAAAATTTAATGACACTTTCAATTTGGTGAAAGTGTCATTTTTAGAAATGTATATGTATGTATGTATGTATGTATGTATGTATGTATGTATGTATGTATGTATGTATGTGTGTATATATATATATATATATATATATATATGTGTATATATATATATATATATATATATATATATATATATATATATATATATATATATACATATACATATATATATACACACATATACATATATATACAAAAAATATATATATACACACACATATGTATATATAAGTATATACACACACATATATACATATATATATATATATTATATATTATATATATATATATATATATATATATATATATATATATATATATATATATATATATATAAAACACAGATGTAGATTTTTAGAATATAGAGACACAAAGAAGACGACAGCCGTGCTGTCGAAACGTAAAATAACAAATTGTGAGTGTCCTTTCTTTGTGTCTCTATATTCTAAAAATCTACATCTGTGTTTTTTATATATTTGTGTGTCGCCGAAGAGCGTTCCATTTCGAAGATATTTTATATATATATATATATATATATATATATATATATATATATATATATATATATATATATATATATATATATATATATATGGTCAAGTATTTTCTTTCACAGAGGACTAGTGGTCAACAAAATGATTAATATAAGAATTACAGTAGAGCCCCCATCTAATTTTTCTTTTCTTACTCTTGCCACCAACATGACTTCTGCCCTAGCTGGTCATGCATGATCAATGTAGCAGTCTTTCAGCACCATATTATGAATTTAATAATTAACTCAGCCCAGTTTGATGCTATCTATCTCAATATCTTTGAAGCATTCGACTCCATCAATCAGAGCCTCCTTCTTCATATGGACAGTCAGCAGTTTAGGATCCATAGAATTTCTTGTCCAGCTATTTTAGCAACACGACCCATTGGGTAATGCTGCCTGGTGCATTGGTTACCAGTGATGTCAGGAGTTTCCCGGTGCAGCTTTAATCTTTACATCAACATATCCATCCTCCATATTTCTTTCCTCCCAAGCTCACATCCTGCTTTATGCTGATAACTTCAAGATATTTAAATACGCAGAGCTACAGACTTGTTATGGTCTTCAGGGTGCCAAGATGAAGCCATTTTCTCATAGGCCTTGCCATAGCGATTCATGGAAATAAGAGAACTCTATGCATTAAAATTGTATTTTTCAACTGATTTCCTTTCAATGATTTTGAATTGCTCTCCCATAGGATTGATGTCAGCTCCATCCACTCTCAAATATCTTAACAGCATCACTGATTTTTTTGATAAATTAGTGAAACACTGAGTCCCACATTTTTGCAACATGTTCACTGCTGTCATTCTGTCTTCACTCTCGGTAATGGTAGTTCTTCAGAGATGTATGAAAAATTGAGAAATGGTGACTTTTGATTAAAAGGTGTTCATTTTCAACTTTATAATTTAAAATTATTTAACAATCATATGCATGGAGACACACAGCACAAATTGTCCAATATACATCCACTTTATGCATCGCATATCCGATCCATGATTATTTAGGTAATTGGTATACATTGTATTTCCATGGTTGGATACCCATCCACATGCTTCTATGGATATTTAGTGTATACACATAGACACCCAGCACCACACAATAGTTGAAATGAAATTAACACTAATTCAATAATGAAATTTCAAAATATGGTAACTTTGTTCACACTTTTTGGAAAACTAATTAATATAGAACCACATTGATAAATCTAAAGCCAAATTCTGCTGCATATACAATGGATATACAGGATCTGTCCTAAAAAAATAAGTAGAATAAACAGGGGGAAAATTTTATTGCAGATCAAAGTAAAAATTACTAAAACTCTTCAAAATAGTACCCTAATGCATCAACACATGGAATTCGGCATCTCTGCCACACATATGGTATGCTTCTTGTAAGTTACCAACAGGACCATCATTCAGGCATCTCGTCGTGACATCTTTGATATAATCCAGTGGCTCAAAATGGTGCTCAAAGGGGTTGTACTTGGGTCATACTCAAAGGCCCATGTCTAATCACCAGTAAACCCCGATTCTTAAAAATTTGGGTCACTTTCACAGTGGTCCAAGGCAAGATTGTCATACAAGCAGTCTTCCGACAGCACCTTGGGGAGCATCTTGGCACACCTTCCTCATGGCTAAGTCTTCCGTAAGAATGCAATGCACAGTGGTTTTCTGAATATTGCACTCTCCTAACATCCTGATCCTTGGGTGGTCAATCAGAATTGAGCATGTATCTCGCTTTTTGCACATTTTCATCACACTGTGTTGTTGATTGATGTCCAGGGCATTCCTCATTGTCAAACTTCCTCCTCATTACCCTCACACAACATCCTTTACAAGAGGAAAACCATCAATTGGGACATTCCTCCATCTCTATAAGCATCCTTAACCACGGTCATGGTCTTGAAACCTGATTTCCTGAATTTAACACAGATATTTTATGGCATATCATTGCTCCATGGATGGTGGCATTGTGAATTTGTTATGCAACCCCTAAAAAGGGGTTCAGTCTAGCAGCGATCTGCGGACTGTAATGGGCCGCACACAACTGATGCAGGTTGTGGTACTTTCCAAAGACCTCTCACCATTTTTCCCGCCACAAATCATCCCATTCCAGTCATCTGCTTCACCCGAAAAAATCGGTTCACCCGGTTTATGGGACGGGGACCTGGTACATTTAATGTCATATATGATTATCCATGCTTGGATATTGGAGGACATTTGCTTATTCATTGAATAGCAATTGCATGTAATTTATACATCCCATGGGTAATTAATAATAATTAGACTGCATAAAAAAATATAATGCATAAAAAAATCAAGCTACTCATATATCATTAAAAGCTACTAAATTCTAGTTACATCAGTGAAATCTCAATTAAACTTCAATTATTAATTCAAAATTAGGTCCACTCATTGAAATTGTGGTTAGCTGTTTTTCACTCGTTAATTCTACTCATTCATCCACTGGCAGTCATAATTATACAGAAATGGATGTTTATCCAGACAGTTGGAAGAAGGAGAATAACCAAATGGAGTTAAGTTCACCTGGTAAACAAGCATGGCTTCCACATCCCGTCCAGCCTCCATGAGGTATCTGGGTGACTCTGGGAGGAAGACGACTAGGCTTACAATTGCTGCCAACGTAGGTAATGAGCAAACAAGCAGGAAGCGATGCCATGCACTAAAGTGCTCTGAGTTTTCTTCAACGACTTCCAAACCTTCATGTTGGCGAAAAAATATCACAAAAATAAAATGTTGAAAATAATCAAATAGCTTCATTAATTTGAACATTTTTTAAACACAAGTATCCCATCCTTTGATGATATATATATATATATATACACACACACACACACACACGAGGGTCATCCGGAAAGTAGTACCCGTTCGTGCCGCATGAAGTGCTGACGACGCGAGTAGCCGCTGGACGAGGTCAGATAGCTTCAGTGGCTTGTCTGCCTTCTCTGAGCCAAGTTGCGTGACGCTAGCATTGCCTGTGTTGTTTCTGTGATTGTTTACAATGTTTAAAAAAATTGAGAACGCCGCCAGTTGTGAAGTGAGGGCAGTGATTAAATTCCTCAATGCAAGAAACGTTCGCCCATGTGATATTCACCGCCAATTAAAGGAGGTGTATGGAGACAATGTAATGGACGAGTCGTCTGTTCGGCGGTGGTGTCGCAACTTCAACATGGGGAGGGGGAACACACACGACGATGAGCGTTCGGGGAGACCGTCTGTCATTACAGACCAACTGGTGAGCTCAGTTGACGAATTCGTGAGGAACGATCGGCGCGTCACAATTGATGACATCTGTGAGCATTTTCCCAATGTTTCTCGAACAATTGTTCATGAAATTGTTAAACACCATCTGCATTATGCAAAAATTTGTGCAAGATGGGTCCCTCGCAAGCTTACAGATGAGCACAAAACCAAGCGTATGGCTGCAGCACTGACGTTTTTGGGACGTTATTCTGATGAAGGAGACTCTTTCTTGACTCGCATAATTACTGGTGACGAAACATGGGTTTGTTATGCATCACCTGAGAGTAAACGACAGTCAATGGAGTGGCATCATGCTCATTCACCAAACAAACCAAAAAAATTCAAGACAGTTCTGTCCACCAGGAAACTCATGGCAACCATTTTCTGGGATCGACGAGGTGTATTGCTTATTGATTTTATGGCCCGTGGAGACACTATTAATGCCAATGCGTATTGTGAAACATTAAAGAAATTACGGCGGGCAATACAAAATCGGCGGCGAGGTCTATTGTCTACTGGTGTCATTCTCGTTCATGACAATGCCAGGCCTCATGCAGCTGGGATAACACAAAAACTTTTGCAGCAATTCAAATGGGAAACTTTCGACCATCCACCGTATAGCCCGGACTTGGCCCCTTCAGATTTTCATCTCTTTACAAAGCTTAAAGACTTTTTGGCAAGAAAAAGATTTGACAGCGATGAAGAACTTAAAGAAGGAGTGACCCTGTATCTCAATGAGCTGGCGGCGAAGGACTATGCAGCAGGAATACAGAAACTTGTCACACATTATGACAAATGCCTTAATTTGCTTGGAGATTATGTTGAGAAGTAGTTTAAAGTATCCTCTTTCAAATAAAATTTTTTATGTTTGTTAATATTTACTTTTGTGTCTTTATTCCACGAACGGGTACTACTTTCCGGATGACCCTCGTATATAATATATTTTTTACCCCTTTGAGAAAAAACAGTTGAATTTCAAAAGAAAACTGTTTAAATTTAAGTTCTTGCAGAAATTTAACAGTAACTGTTTGTTGAAATTTACCAATAACTGTTAAACTTCAATGGTAATTGGTAAAATTTAACATTAACAGCTGAATTTTAAGTCACTGAAAGAAAAATTGAAGCTTTGTTCCACCTAATGTTTTAATATTATGACCCCAGGTTTCAATACATAGTATCATCTAACAGTAAATGTTGCAATTCAATACTAAATATTCAGATTCACAACTACTATGTTGATAGTTGGTTGTTGAATTTAAAATAATATATCCACTAAAGGCAATAGGTTTTGACAGCAAATACATTAAACAATTTTTCAACTGTAAATTCAAAAGTTTTACAACAGTTATTTCAACTGACCGAATCAACTCTTAAAATGTCAAAGGGCAGAGTTTCATAACTTAGCTATAAAATTATTGCATCATAAAATTCATAACAGACCCACAAAAAAAATATGATGAATAAAGCTGCTTATCAAATTACTATTACAAATTACTTAAGTTATATCTTGAGTAAAAATGAACTGAGGATCATAAGCACATCTACTGAAGGAAACAGCATACATGTACATGTACTGAGAGGCTGAATGACATGGAATACAAGTCAGAGGGCTTGCTGAGAACATAATGTAAAATTTTGAAGGAGGAGTACCTTAGGGAGGACTAAGAGATGATTATGTAGGCCAATTGTGTTGGGGGACACATGGCAAAAAAGCAATCAGGGCATAGAAAATCCAGTGGGTGAGAGAGAAGAATTTTAGGGTTGCAATCAACTAATCCTCAGATGAAATTACTGCTGATAACAAAATTCAAAGATTGTTACGTGTAGTTGTGCTGATTTAACATGATTTGCTCAGAAAATTTTATTTGACCAAAGCAAATTTTTCAATAAATATATTTACTCTTGTGAAAACTTATTATTTATGTCAACATATGAGTATTTCAAAGTTTTCCTTTTATTTTGATACTCAAAACGAGATAAGTGCCTTTCATGACACAAACATTTTATGGTTAATTGTGTACACAGTCTGTTTTCACAAACTAAATGTTAAACTTGATTTATTCTTGTTTTATACAATTAATTAAATAAAGCGACTTTTATTGATGCTGTACAGGGACATATTGTGAAGCCTGCTGAATATTCATCTCTGAGCTACAACATTACTGAACCTCATGTATAGGTAAAAACATGGTTAAACCACTAAAGAATTAATATGCCAAACAAAAATACACATACAATGTAACCTTACTTAGAGAGCACTTTGTACAGCAAGTAATTTCAATTTTTTTGGCATGGAAGGCATATCATATTTTACATATACTTACATACAAAAAGTTGATTGCATCAGTTTATATCCAATTGGATGATATATCCTATCATAAATGAATGTTCATTCAATGAATATAATAAAAGAGAGGAAACTAAATTTCATGAAGAAGTTAACAGTAGGGTTTAATGTATCAAGAGATCAATCTGTTCGGACCACTCCATTTTGAAGTTCAGTAAACCTTAATGGCTTATGCTGAAGGCTGAGTAATTAATGAAGAGAAATGTTTTCACAGGTTCCCTTACTTTTATAATGGACTTAAATGATTTTGTAAGGAGATTATCAGCGATAATCCACGTCAGGAGTAGCTTGAAATTTGCCAGATGAAACAAAATCGTGTTAAAATTTAAAATGTAACATGGAAACTTTTTTCCTATCATCACAATGTTATTTGAAGATAAAATTTCAAATAAAAATATCTCATAATTATTCTAAAAATTGTGTGCCCTTAGAAATAGGACCGCAATAAATGAGACTGCAATTTGATAAATCCCCAGATAATTCTCTGAAACAGAGATGTCAATTAAACATGAAATTAATGACGCTTGTGGTCTAGGAGAATCAAAACTCAGAATCAGCTTGTTAGCGTAACAAATAGCTTAAATTAGCACACAAACATATTCATTTTGGTGTCATGCATTGTTATTTTGCATAGGTTCTAGTGTAAAAAATTATGTGAAATGCACACAGCTACAAAAATTTTATGTAAACAGCTTAAATTTAAAAAAAAACTTTTGAAATGTGTCAAATCAGTAGCAGAATCATTGTGACCTGAAATTGTACACTTTGAAGTAGGGTCTAGAATAGCAAGGAAAAGGGGTCTAGCAATAAAAAAAAAATAATTAAATGTCTAATAACATTTGAAAATTTGGAGTTGCATGATGATTTGGAAAGATGTAATTTTCCCAAAGTTATGGCTTCTACGGATAGCTTGAGTTAAATGAAACTATAGATATAAATGTTCAACTTTACCTGCACTTGTAGGGATAAACCAAAATATCTAAGTATCTTTACAAGGAGGAATATTTTATCATATTATACTCTCAAGGAGGTGCTCAGGAATGAACGTCTGCTACCGATGGTCATACAGATTGTTTTTAAATACAGCCAGACAAATGGATGTGATTGAGTTTAAAATATATTTTCAACAAGCTCCAAAGCAATGCTGGCCATTCATTAAAAGATCGTATTTTCATTTATTCATTGGGAGATAATTGAATATAATTTTATGTAGAAATTATGATGCATTACAATTTAGCATAGATGTCAAAATTCTACAACCAAGTAAAATAAAGCAAATTCAAAAGTTCGGAATGTTAATAATTTCTAAAATTTAAAACAGTATTTAATTCATTTCACCACTAAAAAAACAACAAAAAAATGTAAACAGTGGGATAATTAGTTTAAAAAAAACTATGAAAATCGGTTATGAATTCCCAAGTCTAGGAAAAGATCAGCAGTGAGTGAACTGAAATGCGTCAATGGTAAAATAATTATTAAAAAAATACACAGTTCATAACTCTAAGTCACTACTTGTTCACTGTTTTTAAATCATATGTTCACCATTTGTTTTCCACTCTTTTGCAAGTAATGAAGCAGGAAATTCATGGCATAAAATGGTAGATAACTCCATTAAAGTATTCCCACCAATCACTCACTGGTTGTTTATCACTAGATAACAAGCATGGGAAGGTTTAGGAACCTTTCATTTTGTATGATTAAAAAATATTGGGTTGACATTTTATGTTAATGTATTTTACCCAAATAGGAAATAGGTAACATAGTACTAACCTGTCCTAGGAATAATAGCCCAAGCCATCAGTGCAACGAATATGCCTCCTAGAGCCCAGAAGACTAACATCCAACACATCCACCGACCTCTATCAGATTTTGGCACAAATTCACTGACGTAAGTCAAGGTTACTGGTAATGATCCTCCCATTCTGAATAGAATGAAAGAAAATAAATTATTTTTCAAAATTATCTTTGAATTATTGATATTTTAGGACACATATTTCATTAAGTTCATGCGCTTCAAAATCAACATGCTCTTACTTGTGAATGATTCATAAACAAACTACTATAAAGTGTCTTCATTTTAAAATTGATTGAATTCAATCATTATTATGCTAATATATAGTTCAAATTAATAAAGCCAAAATTTTGGTCAAAAACTCAAAGAGGGCAGACTATTAACAAGTGTTACTTTAAAGGGTTTAAATTTAATTTCCAGAAATTTGTATTGTCTTAATTCTACCATGATTATTGGTAAACTGTATAGAAAAGTGAGGTTATCCAATTGAAACAAGGAACACATATGCTGTGATCAGTAAAGGTGCAGATATTTTGAAGTATTAATATGTGCATGAGGAAAAATCCAGGATTACTGAGAATAGAGATTCAGGATTCAACAACACATGAGACCTAAACTAATCATCTTTTATTCAGTGTAAAATAGGGAGTTGAACAACAAATAATAACATGGGGCAAATATATTTACACAAATGTATGCAGTAACATACATACTTGTGTTTATGTTATAGATTTATACATACATACATATATATGCGAATATATGTGGGTTGTGGTCATCTAGGGGGTAGAGCATTGGACTGCTGACTGAAGGGGCTTGGGTTCGATTCCCCGGCAAGGCACTATGAACAGCTCCACCCAAGCTATATGATTTTTTGGGCACCAGATCTTCATGGGAAACCATAACGGCCCCCCTACCCTGATGTGTGACTTTCACATGCAGTCGGGCTTAGTACTGGGTGAACTCTACCATCACCTACTGTGTTTATGGTTATATATATATACCCGAAGGTCGATTTGTTAGATGTTGATAGAGTTCCCCCAGAACAAAGCCCGACGGCTTAGTAAATTGTGGAATTCATGCATCAAGGTAGGTGGGCCAGTTCCTTTCCCTGTGCCAGTTATGGTTTCCCAGGAAGATCTGGTAACCAAAAAATCACATAGCTTGGGTGGAGCTGCAGGTGCCCAGAGATTTGCCCGGGAATTATATATATATATATATATATATATATATATATATATATATATATATATATATATATATATATATATATATATATATATATATATATATATGGCAATATAAAATGATGTAAAGCAACATTAAAATAACTGAGCTGTGTAGGACAATAGTTTGGAAATTAACTTATATCATTTTGCTAGAGATACAAAAGGCAGTAAATAAGATTGGGTCTTCCCCTCTTAAAATATTTGAAACCTCTTCGGAAGTCACAGCAGAAGTTGATGAGTCATTTTTAAAAGACTACAAAGTACTTGATAAATAATTTGGAAGCTGGATCCTTTTTCTAACAAGTGAAAATGATTATTCTTTCAGAGAGTTCCTCATAATTCTCCATTTTCCCCTTTTAAAGTTACTTTAGAGAATATCAAACTTAGTGCTTCCTTTTCACTCTAGCTGGTATTCTTGTACACTCCCATATTATCTCACCTCTCAGTCAAAGTTTACAAAATATTTCCATCCAGCTTACATTTCAAGTAATAATATTTTTATTTCTTTAGTAATTTTCTTTTTACCATGATTATTTTGCTCAAATATTAAATTTTCCTATCCAAAGTCACTGTTAAAACCACTGAGAAATTTCTGCTGAAATTAACAATGCTTCTCGTATTATGAGGACCTGAAAATTATGGCTGAGAAAAATATAATGATTAGGAAACAAAGTTAGGGAAAAATTATTTCTCTCACCCAAAACCTGAGAAGAAGCGTGCGGTCATGAAAGTGCCATAGGTTGGCATAAATGCTGCGATGACACTGAACATGGCTCCGACACTTAGAGCTGACAGGAGAGTGCGCCGTCTTCCCATTCTGTCAGCCAAGTTACCCCAAACCATCCCGCCGACCACCATTCCCAATAATGTGATTGCACCTGAACATGTGATTTAGGGATAAAATGAAGCGATTGATTAGTCCTTATTTTCACCCTAGTTTCTGAAAATAATTTAATAAAAATTATTTGTCAACCAAATGGATGATATAATGTCAGAATAATGCATTACTTCATCAACTGAATGAAAACATAACATGAGTTTTTCATTTAATTAAACTTTATACCTACACCATTTGCTCCAAAAATATGTCCTTTGTCAGAAATTAAGAATTTGATGTCTGTCTGATAACATTCCATCTAATTGTAGGTCTAAGTGCACTCCAAGAAATGATGATAATAATATATATGGTCTTACCATACTAGTTTTCATAGAAATTGTTATTGAATATCAAAGAATTAATGCTACCTGCTATTATGACAGTGACAGACAACCACCAGAAGAATTATTGATTAATGGTACAGATATTCATGCAGTTTTCATGAAAAACTGGCCAGATAATGTATGAAATAATGCAAGAACTGTAATGGCTCATATAATAGAGATGAAAATATTCATCTACAATATACCTATAATTAGCGGTTTCTATCTATTTTTTCAACAGGAACTAATTAGCAAAAGAAAGAATAGGGTTTCATTCAGAAAATAAATAATTTTAGAATCAATTCTGAATAACACCCTTGTTAATGTATTAATTTATGGTCAAATTAGACATGTAACATGCTTTTTATTTTGCTCACAGGATATGCTTTTTAGTTTAGGTAGGACTATGGCTGTCACCACTTAAGGCAGGGAAATGAATGTCAATTTCAGCAACTATATCAAGGAAAGAAATCATAAAAAGTTTTCCCATAGTAGCATTTTTACTCTCTAACACATTCTTTCTTCTCTGCAGCATTAATATAAAATTGATGTCATATTTGTGAGTTTGTCATGCAATACTTGATGAATTCAATGGTGATAATAGAACAGCACCAGCCCACCTTTATTCCAATGATAATGATTAACTTGGGGTAAAAACCAATCTCTATTGCATAGTTTCAATAATTGGCAATTCAGATAGAGTCACTATTCAGATTTAGAGAGAGAGCATGTTTAAAGAGTTAACAGAAACCCTTTAAGAAAGCTTAAACATTGAATATACATAATATCTGTTTATGAACTATTCATAAATGGATTTAATATTAATTTCATCGTTTTAAATTAATACAAGAACCATAGGGACACATTGAATCATTCAGTTACAATCCAGCTTTCTCAAGAGAAAGTCGAATTGTAACAGCAGATCATCTATTTTGTACTGAATTTTAATTTTTCTCTCTGAAAAGGTACTCCAAAATGAGGTTTTTATGATCCATTTCCTGATAATTTGTGTAAGCTGTCAATATTATTACTCTATTATAATTATTTCCTCAATTGAGCTTTAATGCCTTGTGTTTTTCCTTCATGATACTTCAATTGGTGGCAATTCCGCTAACTAAGTAGTGAAATTATTACACTTGTTCGTCTGCATCCTTTCCTTATTTTGTCATAATAGAAAATCATCTTCCTCACAAAAGATAAAATCCATTAATTATATGGTTTTCATTTTGAGATCAGTTATCTTTTTCTATCCCATCTCTATACAGGTTTGTATCCTTCTCTGTTTTTCTCTTTCCTCTAAAAGTAAAACTATTTACAGGTAGGTCATCTTCAAACAGTAGCACACTTAGCATTTCCCTGAATATTCGAGAATTACCAATTATGTTTTCCTTTAAATCATTTAATGCTTTCCTAAAGTATACATAAATTATCGAGAGTGATAATGAGCACTTCCACCTTGCTCATTTATTCTGATGGTTTTTCAGTCAAATCTCGGTATTTTGTTTTTCTCTAAGTTCCCTCATTGCATGACTGCATTCAGCCCTAAGCATGAGGATTCCTTCATCACGTTCATCAATAGCGTCCATCCCATGCCTCGAGTATTAATGCCCACGATTACCTTATACTATGAAATTTTTCTGTATACTCCTCAAGTACAAGGTTTGTATAAAAAGTATAGTCACAATTTTTTCCTGAAATTTGCATGAAGTGCTGAATTCAGACTAATGATTAAGTGTGCACATGATTGCAGATTGAATAGGCATTGATAAGATGACAGTGCATACCATTATAACTTAAAAGTTGACGATGAGAAAGATCTGTGCTAAACTTGTCCCAAAGTCTGGATGGACGGACAACCATAAGCAGACTCGATTGTCTGCTTGCCAAGACCTTGTGCAATGGCATCAAGACAGCTCCCCAACCCCCTTACAATCCTCATTTGGCATATGCAGACTATTTCCTATTCCCAGAAGTGAAATCCTCCCTTAAATAACACCACCTGACCCTAAGTGTCATCAAAGAAACTTGTACGCGGGGCCTTCATAGGGACCTTCTGGAATCCACCAATCAGGGAGCCTTCAAGTCATGGAAAAGCTACTGGCAAAAGTGTGTCGATGGTCAAGAGATGTACTTTGAAGAATTTTGTAGGCATTGTAGCAATACCTGAAATAAATCTATTTATTCAAAACTTTTCCCGATACTTTTTGTACAAACCTTGTATCATTATTTTATTTTCATCATCAGTAATAATATTACCGTACCTGGTTTGAGTGGCATTGAACTTCACTCTGCATTCATTAAATTTGCTTTTCAAGACTTATTAATCTATTTTGAACTCCTCCCTGCTGTTAGTCTATTCACTCATGATTTTCAACAACTCTCCTCCAGCCCTTCTTGTATTTCTGTTCACTTTATTCCTTATTCATTTATAATATTTTTGCCCATCCTTTGTTCTTGTACCTTCCTTTGAAATCTTGGGCTTTCATCTCTCCTCTGTAAGGGCCAGTACTTCACTTATAAAACCCAATTTCCTTAAGATGTGCATGTCTTCAGAAAGCTTCCTTTACAGTTTTCACTATGCCACTTTTCAGATTAGGCAAAATATCGTGTTTCTCCGTTGTTCCTTGACCTTCCAGTTCTTGCTCTGTCTACAACCACAAGTGAAACATATTCAGTCCATCTTCAGCTGCTCAAGTAAGTTAACTTTCACTAGGTATTCGTGGAATTTAGGTCATTTATGATATTTAATTAGTATTAGTACAGGAAGTTCAGCTACTGTCTTGTGGTGCCTGGTTTTAAATCCTAGGTGAACCGTTGGTACGGCTGCATCTGGTGTGTGATTTTCTGATTACCAAACCTTCATGAAAAACCAAATGATGGCACAGGGAAAGAGGCTGGCTCCTCCCCTAACCTGTATTTTTGAACTTCACACACTTCAAGACTAATTTCAAGGTAAC
Organism: Hetaerina americana; assembly: GCF_022747635.1. NCBI lineage: Eukaryota > Metazoa > Arthropoda > Insecta > Odonata > Calopterygidae > Hetaerina > Hetaerina americana. Next base: position 24,984,563 of record NW_027286069.1, read on the forward strand.
AACCATATTCCATTTTAAAAACCAACCTTTTATCTTGATTGCTGCAGTGTGTAAATTTACTGTCATCTTGTTGTGAATAGTAATTATAATCAGTAATGAAGCTCCATGGCATCAATAAAATCAAGAATTAATAATAATTATATTCCTGAAACTAATTTTGAATACCTGCTGTCACTCAAATATAAAATTATGCACTCCAAGGTAGAATTGTGATCCTTAAATTAAGACGATGAGTTTCAAATTTTAATGATTTTCAACTTCCTTTGTAGGATATTAGGTTGTTAAATTATTTTTGTTTATGAATGTAAATACCCCATCTTTAAAGATTTTCTGGATCTAGCACTGCCATCTACATATCGACAGCAGAGACTAATATGTATCATGCATCATAAATGACATTCCAGTATGTGAAATGAATTGTGGTCACAATTTGTGTCTCATTTTTGTATATATTAAGTTGCTGCAAATGAAACATTTATTGAAATTATGCTCCACAATACGAGTATGATGACTCACCAAGCCATCCCTTTCGAGGTTCCTCAATACAAAATTCCACCTCAGCCGAGGGGACGGCCAATGGCACCACATGTATCTCAACGGCATCGGCAGCAAGACCAAGGCCAACCAATGCCATCACCCGACACTGAAACCATCCTGAGCCAGACTGAAAAAAAAGGAGCAAAGATAAAAATTTGATAGTGCAGAAATTTGTTTTCGAGAATAATTTTTCACTTGCTATAGGTTGAAATTTGTGGACAGTCATTTTTAAATTACTGATATGCACACTTTTTAAATGTTGGAATTAATTATCTTGGCACACCCAAGGTTTCAATACATTGTCATCATCTTCAGTTGTCTAAATATATGCGATAATACATCATTTGAAAATTTCAAGATGTAAAAGTTGGCAGAGAGATGGTTAATTTAGTTAGATTCTCAGATGATCAAGCAATAAATAGTGCATCAGACAGCCAAAGGGATTGCAGTTGAAAAATGCAGATGCTGGTCCAAATTTTATGAGCCTTCTAATTTATAATAAACTCCCAGCTGAGATTTTGACCCATAAAAGAGTGGCTGCATTTGAAGTCAATCTGATAAGGTTCTTGAAATTAAAAATGTTAATATAGTGGCTGATTTTATCATTAATAATGCCACATATGTGTCTAGTATCCACAGTATATATTTTGTTACTTTCCCCAGACATGTCCTATATCAAGTGAAACAGTTGTTTCAACTTGATCGCTGGACAAATAAAATTTATTATTATTAAAATGTTATTATTCAGTAGTTTACAGGAACAATTGACATATGGCATTGGATTTTAGGATAAACCACAGGAAAACAAAAGTAATAAAGTAATGAGAATATGTAAAAGTAGGAGAGATAAGTTGAACATTAAAGCAGGATGAAATAAACTTAGAGGGGATGGAATGGTTAATCTATTTGGGTGGCATTTTGGGAGTAAATTTTGGGGTATAAAAGTGTGGAAATTAGGGGAAGACTTAGGCAAAAGAGGCATTTGCAGATGAAGAAGAGAGCAGATGAGGGTAATGTTGATTTAAGATTGGAAGAAAAGGCAAGTTAAAACTTTTAATGTGGAGCATAGTACTTTATGGATGTATGAGATCTGATCCTTTGTGGCAAGAGTATGAATGTATACTGGAGACTTCTTGAGATGTAGATGTGGCAGGGAATGGAGAAAAGAAGTTGTGACAAGAGAGGGAGACAAAATTCGAAATATTAAATAGGATGAGCAAGAGAGGAAGTCGTTCTGGGGAAAGTAAAAAAATGCAGAAGAAGGGATATGGAGCGAAATATTAATATGTAGAATAGGTTGTTAGAAGTTGTGATAAAAGGGAGGATATTAGACAAGTGACGTAGAGAGTGTTTTCATTGGAAACATGAAGGCATGGCAGAAGTTGAAATTATATTGCCGTAGGTACAATATTTATTCATCCAAAACTCTCAGGATTTTCGAAATGTACAGCACAAGTTTATATTTTGATAGAAGGGTCGGCGGCATAGAAGAACATGGGCTTGAATATCTCCGATTAGGACATGATGCAAAACTGCTCTTTTTCTTGAGGAGAAAAATATTAAAATGGGGATTCAATTCATTTTTCATTAATGCCATCACTTGTTGCAGTGCCAACAACAAACAATCATAAATTACTCCTTGTTTGGATACTTTTTGGCAAGATACATAAATCATTTCACTTCACAATCCACTGACTTAGTCTAGAACGTATTTCATTTAGGGTCCAGGCAAAAGACCTATGTGCTCTAGATAGGCGGGTACCTAGAATTTAACTTCAAAGCTGACAGTCTTATAATTATTTTAATTGAAGGCAAATTCATAAAAAGAAATATTTTTTACTAGGATCAAGACTGAGCACTTTTTTTCATACAATGCTACTGACATCATTGTGATGAGGAAGTGACATCAGTACACTGTCACAACTGTAGTATTCCAAATTTGGTGCATAGTAGTTTTAACGGGGTGGTTACCCTTATGATAAAATATCACCAAAAATGAATACACAATAACATTGACTTTCTTATTTTTTTTTCTATCCAACCTTCCTCAATCTTCCTGGTTCCTATGTTGTCCCGATTACTTATTCCTAATAGTGCAGATTACTTTAGCAGTCATATGACCCATGCATTGACAGCCAATATTAAAGCTAGCTATATCCAAGAAAGCATGGAGTATGTACGAGTAAAAAAGTCAGTATATTATCTCCTGTGGTTACTTAAGATATAACACCTAGAGAAAATGTAATGTTCAAAATAGCTCTTTAAGTCCAGAAGGATTTATCTTTGGATCTTTGGCCATTAGCTACTGTACTTGGATACTTTCGTCCAAATCCCAATACCGCTGCAAATTAATTTGAAAAAAATAAGCAAAGGTAAAAAGTAAAATCATACTAGTAGTAGTAGTTATGAGGGGAGGTGACCAACAGCTGAGGTCATTTGTGCCATTAGGGATGGATGGGAAAGGATGAAGGGTGGAGAGAAAACTGGTATCAGCATTAGCCTAATCATTACAAAATGTGTCAAGGTTTCCACAAATTAAAGTCTCATCCAATGGATGAAGTACTCACTAAAAGAGATCTCCACAAAGAGCCTCAAGTACGGATTAGAACACCACTGAGAAAGATGTGTTGCCTCCAGGATTCGAACCTGGGACCACTGGGTGGGAAGCCAGTACCTTTGCCACAATACTATTCCAATTCCCCGAGCACAATATTTGATTCATCTTTTTACTTGATATAATAAAGGAGAACTTGAAATGATGGAGTGTCAGCCATTCCAAAGGAATCCTTTAATATATCTCAACCTTAACAAATCTCAATTTTTAAAAAATGCAGGAAATACAATGACAGTAATTTAATGATTTTAACAGTTATCACAGATGAAATAATTTTACACAAACAAGAGTTTCAAATGCTTGAGCATCATCTTTAAGTGATAAAGCTTTAAGCATCAAAACTCAGGGTCTTTGAAATTATTTTATCAGTTATATCTTTTTCAAATTTTTAGTTAAATCATGAAACTTTGAGAGAATACCAGAGAGTTTAGAAAGAATCTGTTTTATTTCCTATGACAGTAACTCTTTCAATTGAAAACAATTTTTTTTTAATTTGAAAAACGGAATTTTTGTTGAAATGGCAATACAATCTCATGACTGTTCTGAATTTAACAATTTTGAGTCCTTTCCGATGCAAAACCTTTCCACCCCAAAAGTTCTTCCAAAGACAATAATTATCTCCCAAAAAAGAAGTCCACAAAGAGGTCAGCTTCCCTCAACTTGAAAAACTTCTGGACAAATTTTGTAGCAATACTGTTTTGTACATTCCAGAAAGAAAACTTACCTGTCGGATGGCATCTTCATGGAATTGAGACAGTAAGGATCCCTCCGAGTCGATGCAGTCAGCAAGGTCATCATCCGGGGACCCACCACCAGCAACGGCAGCACCAGTCGACCCACTGCGACCTACCTCCTCCGTACCAGCGAAAGCCACCCGAACAGTCCTCGCTGGTGGCCCACCGGAGGCCGGGTGCTGGGCTGGTGCCTCCTCGGTGTACAGCAGGGAGGACATTGTTGCAGGCGACGAATCAGTTTGGTTTCTGGGTGGAACAAGGGCCGATTCCTCACCCTCCGATGTTTGTGACTTCCACAGAGTGGGCCCTGACAGGCCGAGAGGCATTCTGACGGTGTGTGAGGGAATGAGGAGGCTGAGGGAGGCACTCACCCCACGGGGAGTGCTGAGGAAGCTGGAAACAAGACAGGGAAAAGTTGTCATGAGCACATATATGTTTAGCAGAAGAAATATTCATGGTATGAAAGAATACATTCAAATAAATATCATGGTTGGCCCACCGGCAGAGTTGATACCAGGAATTGTGGTAAGACTCTAATGCTGGCATCTGGCTCAAGTAACGACAAATAAAACAAATAAAACCACAGTAATCAATCCAAAGGCTAGTTTGATAGGTGAGGGTAGAGATCACCCAGTAATGAAACACAAAGGCACATGAAATTAATAAATCAACAGGGCAATGTGTGAGGTCAATTCCTTATCCCTGTGCCCTCCATGGTTTTCCGGGAAAACATGGAACCAGAATAATATCACACAGCTTGGGTGAAGCTCAGGGTAACTAGAGGCATCACCTGGAATTGAACCTGGGCCCTCTGGTCAGTAGCACAGTACTCATATTACCCACTGTACTACTCCTCTACATTCAAGTAACAATGACAGTTAAACAAATTAAATATTAAAAAAATATGAATAAAGATACTGTTCACTACTGATGGCAAATTAGATTTCCTCAAACAAAGTCAATTTGAGTTGCTTCTGCGTGATGTGACTGTCATTATATTTTGCGTATAACCAAATGCCAGCATAAGTGAAATAAGGGTTGTTTGCTACACTACGTGCAAATCACTTCATTAGGATCAATACTTTCCACTATTCAGGTTTTTTTTAACATTTAATATGGCGAACTACCCTAATTAATGAAAATGGTATATTCTCGTCAACTAAATGAATCTTTGCCCATTTAAAAAATTATTTTTTTTTTTAATTTTCGTACTCCTGCATTATTATTAAGTGTAACTGGTGGGCAAACTCAAGACAATTTTGAGACATGCAATTACTCCTTGTTATATCAACATGAATTTAAATACACATGCACTCGAAAAAGGGTTAATAGGGGCTAAGTGTCTCGCTAACGTCTACTTACTTGCACTACCTTAGCTATTATCATTTTGGTGAGCTGTCTAGGAACTATTTTCACACACCAGAACTCAGAATGTGCATTACTTTATAAGGTGACTGGACTATGGACCAGGCAGTTTGATTTTCTTGATAATTTTCTAAGTCAATCTGTAGAGACTTTGAATCATTGTTGAATTTTAAACACTTTGCAATTCAACACTTCAATCTCTTCCCTCTAAATAAGCTAAATATGTCACAGCTTGATATCTGAATCTATCTAGAATATTACAGGCATTATGTCTAATGACTAAATGGAAGTGACCTTAGAAATCCTTATATATTACAGGATTCGATTAACCTAAGAATATATCTTCAATGTGTTCCTTATAAGGAAAAATATGTACAGTGTATAATAGTATAATGATGTGTTTAGTTACTCTAGTGTCTGAAGTAGCATAACTTAATTTTATTTTGCTCAAACTGTGCTGAATGTTGATGCTAAATTAACGACGGATTAGCATTAAAATTCTAAGAAATTATGGAAATATTAATGATAACATTCCTTAGATTATATTGTGGTTGAATTTGCAAGTTAGTTGATTATAAAACAAATGATCCTCAGTTCCTCCAAGTGAGTAATTCAATGTCAAGTCTCAATTTATATCTTCTGTAAATCATTCTGGACAAAGTATCTATTATTGAATGCATTCCCAGAGATGATTCAACTTTGAGCCGATGGTGTACTCATTGAATCATGAGAGCGAAGATAAAAAAAAGGATTTCTGAAGCTACAAAGCCTATACTGACTGATACTGGACTGAAAATCTTCACAAATTGATCTTCCTCTCTGCTTTGGTATCTTTCAAGAGGCCACTGAACTATACCACGATTTTTTCAGTTCATAAATAGAGAAAGCTTAAATTATGCACTCAAATATGTTCACGAATAAAAATTCTTCAGAACACTGATTGCAATATATTTCACAGTCACCTTCTCCTTCGTAGCACTATGATAATTTTTCTCCAAATTCATTCTCGTAGTCAATTAGGTACGATACAATGATATTGGGTACACAGTACAATGAGCACAGACGGTAGTACATACGGCTAAGCTGAATGCAGTTACTGGTACGGCAACAATTTTGTTGGAATAGACAATAATTGCCACTGTCAATATTAACATGAAAATTCTGTCTGCTTGAGAAGCTTGCAGTGCAATCAACTTAAACCAATAGGGCTGAAGAACATTCAAATAACCATCAATACATAAAATTGTGATACGTTCTACCTGCTTCAAAAAATGTCTTCAATAAAGTAGTCAAATCATGGATTAATAATAATAATGAAATCTCTCGAAGTAAATAGTTGGGAGCATTGGGATGGAACTATTTAAGTAAGAAGGGACCATTTGGTCTCAATTTCGCCCAAATAAAGACCTCTATCTATCTATCTATCTAAGTAAACACACATGCCATTCTATTTGTGCTGTTGCCATTACACAAGTTATAATCAAAGGAATCCTATTATTGATCTCTTCAGGTATTTCCAATGTCGGCCAAATGACCTGAAAATCTGTCACATAATTTGCATGAAGACTCAAATGTGAAGAATTTAGGGTCTCACGAGTAAAACTATAACGTAAAATGTAGTACTCAATATGGCTGAATCTATTTGAATGGGATGTATGAGTTAATGTGTTCCTTTTCCCAGTTATATAACGTTATTTTCTTCAAAGAGTGACTGATTGTGAAAAATGCACTCATCAATGAGGGCACAGGTTGTCGTTTGGCACTTGTTGCACTGGACATAACATTTCTCATGACCTTTACCAAATCCCATCAATCAACGCAAGGGCATGGCATAAATTGAAGGATTGTGATGGCAACGGGGCAATAATGTGGATGTGTGTGTGTGAATTGTTGTCAGTGACCCCAATCACCCCCATCTGGGTGTGTTTCTTTTTTTGGTGACGTGTAGACACTGGTTTGGCCTGAGTGGTCCTGGTGTCTTGTAAATCTAGAGATCCCCTTTATGTATTTAGGGTGAGAATCCCTTCCCACCCCTCCCCCTCCCGCACGCCCCTCCAACTAAACCCTGTCACAGTTGTGGTTAATTCAAAAATCCATGTTTATTCAACATTGGGAAAGAAAATCATTCGACTCAACCACACGTTAAAAATCCACTTCTCTCTCTCTCTCTTAATTTATAGTTCAGGGTGCTAATCATTTGAATCGTCAAGCCAGTGAACTAACTTACTGATGGACGAAATAACATTCTGGACAAAATTTAAAAAAAATTATTTTTTTTAAGCACGCGAGACTGGGTTCAAATCCCGCCTGAGTCAAAAACGATTATTTTCATGGGGTAGGGGGATGGAAGGGAAGAGAATATCACCACGCATTTGTTTTAGACCACCATCGCAATTAAACAAGCTTACTCACAGGAAACCATTGGCCAAGAGACCCTGAACTGTTAACAGAATGCGTCTCTTCAAATTTCCAAAACGAACGCACATCACTCCACTAGCAAAGGATAAACGTCCACAACAAAATAATCACCAGATTAAAACACTAATTCACATCATTAAACAATTTTTCCATCGGGACAGAGGCGATGATGATGATGTAAACATGCAGACGCATGCAATTACTACAACCTAAATGATTTTTTAGTACTTCAAGAAGCTTCCTCCTAATTGTGAACGTCGCTTCTATACGCCACTTCAGAGAAGAAAAAAAATGAATCACAGATATCTATTCATCCGTCAGGTGATGATGATTCTAGCACACGACTCTCCCCCTCCACATGAAAAAAAGGAAGGGATCTACCGCAATTGGTCGACTGGAGAGGGTTGTCCTCAAAATATCCCTGGCCTCACTGGTTATGTGTGATATTGCTGCGTGGATTTAACTGAATGGCGATATCGTATGTTTAACGTTGTCGTTGGCAACCATTATGGCGGTCAGGTATTTTTTTTTTAAAGGGAGGTTCGGACGCGTGCAGGTGAGATATATAGGCGATAGGATACGAATCTTTGTGTGTGTATGTGCGTGCGGAAGCAAAACAACACTCCCTGTTGTCAGAGAAGGAAACCTATATTCGTCTAGAGGTAGATGGACAACACTCTTTGTACTGTCGAGGGCACCACTGTCTCTCGCTAAAACCCTGAAGCGCGCGAGTCAATTGACAGACTGTACGTCGTCGTAGACCACCTATGGGGGGAGGGAGTGGGGAGAGATGAAAAAAATAAACCAACCCCGAAGGCACGTGACCAAACATGAGAGGGTGGAAAGGGTGGAGGGGAGGGAGGGAGAGAGAGTGAAAGAAAGACTACTGGTCCCTTTCTATCCGCCACCCAACCCCCCATAAGATACCAAAATCCCATCCCGGTCACAATTGCGGTTAATACAAATAAATTCGTTGGTATCCACCACGATGAAAAGAGAGAGGGTGAATAGATTATTTTCACGAGTTGGATCAATTTTCAAATTCTCTTCTGATTTGTGCTTTGAATATCGCTATTCGTTTGCTACCTCCCGAACCCTTGTGTATTTATGTATATGAGGAAATGAGGGTGGTGGAGAAAAATAAAATAAAAGAATGTATAGAAGAAATATCGTACGGAAAATTTTTCTTCTTTGAATTTTTGATCGAACTTTACTCTCGCGAAAGGGATGCGTTGGGAGTTCATTTCGCAAGTCTAACATATGAAAGTCTCAACCAGCGTGAAAACACGAATATTTTCGAAGCTGTGTTCGGTTTCGGATAAATCCCCGTCAGTTTCCCTACCCTCTCTTACCACGAGAGCTGAGTGGTGGTGTGTACCCAAAATTTGCATCCATTCTCCCTCCGATAAGATATAGAACGGTGTCAAGGGTTAAACCTTGTGGAAATGGTATCTGAGATGAATTTGGGGGAAAACATTGACAGATTTCAGTAGATTTTCCGAGGGATTCGATTAATTTAAATCACACACAGATGGTTTCTAAAAGATGCTCACAAAAAATTGTGATTTGAAAACCGATCGTTTCGCATTGAAGTTAGCTGATGAAATGTAAATAAATATTTTTCCAATTCCTCCTCGTGTTATTTTTTTTTAAGGGTTAAGGGTACCAGAGGGTACATCCCTTTTAGATGATTTATCCTCTCCCCCTACCATCTTCGCATGCTCCATCAAATATCAACTGAGTTCGTCAAATATGAATTGGCGTGAATTTGTTAGTTTTGCATATGGGTTTATTCTATTTTACAAGTGATGACCTAACACCCTCCGCCACACACCCTTGCGGGTTATTACGTAGGTGTAGAAGTGTTCATCTCCCTCCTACCGAAGTGAACACTTTAAATTCCCATATATCGTGTTTTATTTTCTGGCCGTTATATTTTTTTTCTCGATCGCACGCGCGCAGGACCCACCAGGGGAGAGGAATAGAGGAGAGGGCGTTGCGTCGTTAAAGGGGGCGGGGGGGGTGGAGAGGGGATGGGAGAGGAGATACACTCGATTGGAGAGATCCCCCGTGTCTAGTCCCGTTTCCCCAATCAACTCTCAGGGTCGCGTGGATCCCTAAGAGCACGGCGCGTGCCGGGTTGGTTGGCGCCATGCGCCTCAACCGCCGCAAACGGCACTCTTTGGGGATTAAACGATTAAAGGGAGAGGAGGAGAATGAGAGAGAGAAAAAAAAAGAAGTAAAAAAAATAAGAGTTTAGGAATTGACGATCAAGGCCGGAGATGCCGTCGGGATTCCGAGAGAGAGAAAAAAAGGGATAGGAGCGAAACACTGTTGGGTTATCCTTGAGTCCTGAAAAAAAATCGTAAGGGTCAACGTGTGTTATTTTCATTCGGGAGGTTGTTTAAAATATTGTTATAATAATATATAATAATACAAATATATGACATAAAACAATGATGAATAAATTAAATTTTTAATAAATAAAATAATTGATGAATAAATAATAAAAAATAGCTAAATAGGGGAGGTTACGAGAGACGGAAATCGAACCGACGACCATTCCCGGAAAGAGAAACATCTTTCAATCGGAGAGGAGATGGAGTGTGCGGAGGAAGGGTGGACGGGGGGTGGAGTAGGAGTGAAGGGGGAGGAGGAGAAAAAGGGGTTGTAAAGGGGGGGGGGCGGGAGGGAGTGTGGATGGAGAAAGAGAAATTCAATCGATCGCCCAAAGGTGGGAGTGAGAACTGGCTACGCGAATCGCAGCGCCTCTACCGCGTGGAGAGATAAACTCCCCCATCCCCTTCTTCCCCTTTCTCTTTCTTTATCTCCCACCCTCCCACTCCATAGATCTGCCATCCCATCCTATCTCTCTCTCTCTCTCTCCCTCTCTCTCTCTCTCCCCAGAAGGGATTGGAATGGTCACGAATAAGTCAATGGGAACAGGAGGGAGAGATAGAGAGAAAGAGCGCCATTCTTTGGATTCGCCCCGGGAAATCGATCCCCTGGTGGCGAAGTTGGATGAAAAAGGGGAAGAGAGGAGGGGGAGGGTTTCCGGTGGCACACGACCCCTTGGAAAAAGGGAGGGAAGAGCTCTCTCTATTTTTCTCCAGGATTTCCGCTGAGAGGGAGGAGAAAGAAGAGGGAAACCCGCCGCTTCCCCCTTCCGCGAACCCTTCATCGCCAAATCCGCCCCTCCCGCGATATTAAGGGACCGTCCCCACCCCCTCTCTATCTCTCTCGCCCTCCCTCTATCCCCCTTCCCTCCGTCCTCCGGCCAGGATGCGTTGAATTGCGGAGAGGGGGTGGGTGCTGAACCCAGCACCAACCAACACCTAGAGACGGGGATCAGGAGCACCAAAGAGGAAAAGGGTTCTCGAGACACGATGACTCCTGATGCCGTTCAGTTGTTCGCACGTACTCTCGCGCGCGCGCGCCCATAAAAACGTGTTAACGAGGGTGTGGGGGGAGGGTAAGTGTAGAAAGGGGGTCGCTTAAACCCCCCCCCCTCCTCCTCCTTTCCCCCCTATTCCCTTTGAGATAGGGGGCCATCGCGACGGCGAGGAGGGGCACGTAGACACCCGTGTTACGCACGCCTCCGGAGACGGGGCGACGCCGCCCTCCTTGAGTACCATGGGGTGGGAGATAGTGGGAGTAGGGACACCCCATCAGGGGCGTGATCCAGCCGAACGTACCAAAGAGGAGCGGGAAACAGGGGGGGGGAGGTTAGAGATAGAGAATGAGAAATATGAGAGTGGAGAGGTTGGTGATGATTTTGGTGCAGAGCGAGATCACTAAATGGAAGAAGGGGTGAGGGAGGACATGGTGTGATGGAGGTAGGGGAGAAACAAAACGCGCGTAGCACGAGGTTTTCATTTTTTCCACCCCTTTTTCAACCACCACGCACGTGAAAAATGGTGCTCTCTCCAAAGGAGACCGGGAAAGATATTCCTTTTTTCCTCCACAGACCGAATATACGAGATGAGTACAGATCTCACTCGCCCTCAATGGAGGCACCTCTACCCTTTCCCCCCTTAGGTAGGACGCGTGAAATTATGACGTAAAAAGGTCCAGGGATCGACCAATTCCCCCCCTTTCCCTTCCCCCTCCCCCCTTCCCCATAGTATCACCTGCTGTCTCAACTTAAATTTACGACGCGCGGTTCGACACGAAGGGTGTTCATCACTCGCGAGATACGAACCAGTTAGGCACCCTGGCGATCGAATACTAATCCTTAATCCCACGAAAACACACACACACACATTAGAGCACCCCTTCTACCATATCTCCAAAAACCCTTTCTCTTCATCATCATCATCAGTACTATTATATTTTCCAAGCGTGATCACACGTCCGGCACGGCGATGATGGGTCTCCTTCATCTCCGGATGCTGTGCGGATTCCTACACCCCCCCCTCCCACTCACACATCGGGGGAAGAAAAGAGAGAGAAGGAGGGGATGTATCCCTAATCTGAACGGTCCAGAGACCCTTAAGGTTGAAGGCTATCGGTATGGTGGATCCTCCATTTCTGAAATAATAATTATCTTCCACCATCATTTCCCATAAATGCTTCGTCCTCTTTTTCTCTCTCTCCCTTCCCTTCATCCGTCCCTCTCTCACTCTCGCTAGTCTTCCACCACGTTTCTCCTCTCCACTCGACAGGAATCGGGGGTTGTGTCAGAGGGCAAAGTGGGGTGGAGGGGGTAGGTTGTGTTTAGAGGGCGCACGCAACCGTACAGGGCGCGCAAGTCCTACGGCGTGTTGGACAATGCGAGAGACGACGTACGGTAATATTTTTTTATGGTTGAGTACTGAGACACTTGGGATAGAACTCCGAAATCACCAGAACAGACGGGTGCTTCTCCATGACCTCCATCAATCGCTCTAGCGCGCTTAACACACAGAGAGACACACACACACACGCACGTGTGAAACACGAACACAATCAAGAAGATAACGCACTAGTCTTGTCGAATTTTACTTTCACCTCCCTCCGTCTCATTTACCTTCATCTTGAGCACCCACGAAGGGACTTGGACGGCGGAGTGTTTAAAAGTCGAGGACGTGCCCGAGATTGGTAAGTTGTCTCGGGGTTGGTGATGGTATCGGTCTGGGTAGCTGGGAAGACTCTCTCTCCCCGACTGTGCGCCTTCTTCCTGTTCCGAAACCTCTCCTCCTCCTACTCCCTCCTCAAGAGAAGAACCCCTGCTTTCCTCCTTTGACCTCCTCCCCCTTCGCTCACTCTCCCTTTTCTTCACCGCTACCTCTCTCTCTCTCTCTATCCCTCTCTCTTTTCTCTTCCCCCGACTGATATCGGTTGTTGCGGAGAACGGGAGGGCGAGGAGGAGGGCGGCGGCGACGTCACACACACGTTATCACACGCAACCCCAGCGCCGCCCCGGCCGTAGCTGTCGCCTTAGTCGGCCGCGTTGTGTGTGTCGATTGATCCGGGAGAATCGGCGACGCCCCGCCAGGGCGCAGCACCGCCAAGCACGGGAGGGTGGGGGGGGGGGTGGAGGGGAGAGGGGTGTGTGTGTGTGTGAATAGGGGGGGGAGGGAGGAGGAGGAAGAAGAAGAGAGGAAGGTAGGTTGGGGGGGGGGAGGGATGACTGAAGATGGGGAGGAGGGTGATTTTTCGAGAGGGGATGGGTTGGGGGAGAAAGAGAATTGGCGCGCGTGTGCGTGCATGTGCGTTTGTGAACGTTTGCGTCCCTTGTGGTCCACTGCATCTATCTCGCCAACGCATCGCGCAAAAACACTCACGCACACCTTGCGTGCATTCGTATTTTATGCGCCCACTTCGGAGTTTTCGGAAAAAACTGACGAAGACGGCGGAGACCGCCGAAACGCATTGTGTGAGAGTTTCCTCTTCAAAGTTTTTTTTTTAAACTCTTATTATTTCATAACCGACACTTCGTTCATGCATAGCGCACCGCGAAAACGCGCGCATACGTAAATGTATACGTCTCGTTTTACTCTTCAAATTTCGTCGGCGACTGACGAAGGTGGCCAAGACCGCGGAGGGACATGAATGAAAATTTGTGTGAATATACTTTATTTTGCCTTTTTTCTATCTTTTAATCATCGGTTGTATTTGATTCGTTAATGAATTAATCAAAATACACACACGTACAAACTGAAGCTCCGTACAGCCTTAGGAAACTGACGAAGGTCGCAGGACCGCGGAAGCACATACATTTGAACATTTTTTGTGATTCTTTCCAAGTATTTTACAAAATTTTGTCAGCTTCATATAACGCGTTCACGCAGTAACTAAAACACAAACTCATGCACTCGTATGTATCCTAAGTGCTCTGTACTCTACATACTCTGAAGAAGGCGGAAGGACCGACCAAACGTATTAGTGAAAAGCTCTTTGACTCTCTAAATTACATTTTTCTTAAATTTTATGAGTTGGTTTGCATTTTTTTACATATTTTGCGTCACCCTGCCCCAGCGTTTTTTCGAGTTTGCGTTGACATAGTATGTGTCAATAAGGAAGGAGACCGGCAGAAGTTTGGTCCATTGGGTACCAGTGAATAATTTGGTGGAATTGGAATTTGTAAGAGACAGGGACAAGATCAAGTGGAGAGGAACCTGGAACGTCGACATTACCTATAAGCACTAGAAAAAGAAGGCGACAAAGGGTCCACAATATAACATCCATCCATTCGAAGTGAAACGCACTTCACTCCAAGTACTCTTCACATAGCCCTCCTAGTAGGTATTGAGAAAAGTACGTACTGCCTCCTCCGGAATTCGAACCCAGACCGTCGGAGAGGGAAGAAGGAGGTACAACAGTCAACGGAAAAGGCTGGGTGCGTTATTTCATTTAAATTTGAAAGAATATAACCTGTGAGTTTGTCATGTTTTTTCCGCGTATTATTTCCTCTCCTTCATTTATTTACATATAATGTTGGAGGAACAGGAGAATGTTGGAAAAGCGGCGAAAAAGAGTTGGCAACCTTGATTAACGTTCATTCGAGAGGTAGAAAGCATGCAGAGCTAAAGCATGCGATATTACAATATGCACTATAGGGTTTAAGGATTGTTGAAGATATATATATATACATTCAAACATGAAATCCCGCCAAAAGGCGAACAAATACTCATTTATATAGAAACAGATTTAAGGAAAAGGGATAGGAACACACACAAAGGACGAACACAGGAGAGGTGGGGAAGAGGAAATCAAGCAGATCACGAATGTAAAAATATTTCATATATAAAACCATAAACACAGTAATCAACCCGAAGGTCGGTTTAGTAGGTGATGGTAGAGATCACCCAGTACTAAGCCCTATACGGCGTGTGAAAATTCACACATCAGGGTATGGGGGCCATTTCCTTTCCCTGTGCCGGTTATGGTTCCCCAGGAAGACCTGGTACCCGAAAAATTACTTCAGCTTGGATGGAGCTGCAGGTGCCCAGAGTGCCCGGGAATCGAACCCGGGACCCTCCGGTCAGCAGTCCAACGCTCTACCCCCTGGACTACCGCGACCTATTTCATATATATATATATATATATATATATATATATATATATATATATATATATATATATATATATATATATATATATATATTCATAATATTTCTCCTGTCCATCATCGGTTCGTGGGATTATATCAGAGGTGGTTTCCCGTTGCCTTCCTCAATAGTGTTTTTAACGTGGTACCATCACTCAATGGCCGCCCCACTGGGGTCAGACGCCATTGCAGCCGCCTCACAGAGGAAGTGGACTACCTACCTGAAGTCCGGCTCCTAACCTTCGACCTATCTGGCATGGGTGACCCTACCAGGAGCAATTACCATTGCTCCCACCAACACAGTTATAGGTGTCATTGGAACGCACAAGCCCTTCCACCACGTCAAGGTTGTAGTCCATGGGGTGGGATCCATGAGGAAGGAGGAATCCAACGGATGCAGGGAAGATGGATGCTGAGCATTTGGATTGGCAAAAGGAAATTGAAGACTGTGATAGAGGGGAGAATGTTAAGCAAACGAGGAAGGGACAGGAATGGGATAGGGATATTGGACAGAATGATGGGAGGAGGTATTTGGAATTGAAGAGAAGCTTATTGTAATGTTAGATGCTGGGTTGTGTTTCGTTGGTGAGAGATTGAAATTGTCACTGTACCGTTAGCTCGTGTCCATCAGAAACCTACCTAAACCGGCTAATTGCCGATAATAATATCAATACATAATGTGTACCACATAATTGAGTTATTGTGTTTATGCATAAAATGAAGAAAATACAAAATGTATGCATAAAATTTTTCTTGTATGTATTTATGACAAATTACAAAGAAACTGCGGGGGATGCCACAACAGTAACTTTTAACGGAGCCATCCAGTATTACGCATTTCAATGCTACAATTTCAAACGAGTGTGAAAATCATTCGCCTTGCCCGGGATTCGAACCAGGATCCCTCAATGTCCGGTCCAGTGCTTTAGCCAGTTAAGCTATCGGGGCGTTCCCTTAAACTCCGAAATTTTGGAATTTTTTTGGCAACTTCGACTCGATAGCTCAACTGGCTAAAGCACTCGACCGGAAATCGAGGGATCCGGTTAAGGCGAATGATTTTTACACTCTGAAACTGTATGTATCTATTTATTATTATTTTCACTCTACATATATCCACAAGTAATACACGTATCGTTAAGTGTATGTATACGCAAACACACATATACATCTAATTACTAACTAACACCAAAAAAGACGAACACAAGGTGAGTGGGATAGGTGGAAAGGTGCGCATTCCAAGGAGAAAAACTTTCCTGGAATCGTAATCGGACCTCAAATTTTACTGAACAATACTGTAGGTAATTATGCTACTAAAGGAGACGTAAAATACTCCTGAAATATTCAGGGGTTTTACTTTATCAAATACTATATATCTGTATGTCTATGGCGTGTCCCCTCTTGCTGGCTCTAGCCTCTGTAATATATGTGAGTCTGTCAATGAATAGGTTCATGAATTAAGGGAAATTACTATGTTAAAAGAACCTGATGCCGCAAACAAGGAAGCAGTTCATTGAAGCGTTCGTGTGGAGCACGGATGAGAGACTTGGAACTTTTAAAAGTTGAACTAAGGAAGAATAGAAGGAGCCTATGAAACATGGTGAGGGAGAAGAGAATGATGAAGATTGAATGGACAGAAAATGTGATAGGAACTGGGAAGTGCAAAAGAGAAGAGCTGAATAGGAAATGACTCTATTTGGAGAGAACTCTACGACGAAGAGAACTACAAATGGATTGGGCGCACCTTGCGGGGAAATGAATTATTTACGAACATAACTAAAGCGAAAACTGAATGGGATATCACATATAAGAAGACGAATGGACAATTGGAACGAGGACAATTTTGAGAAGGGCGTAAAATAGAGGAGCTATCATGGGGTGAGAAGGGATTAACATCACTAAATAGAGAAGAACTCATGGAGTATGTCCAATAAATACGCGAACTGAGGCCATAAAAAACTTTATTTTGCAAAATTTAGTCTACATCGATTTTGTCTCCTCCAAAGTATTCACTATTCGTTGCTATGCACTTATTCCATCTTCGTTTCCACTGTTTAAAGCACCCTTGGAATTCCTCGCCAGTTAGGCTTTTCAGTTCTCTCGTCGTTTCTTGTTTTATTGGGTCTACATCTTCCCAGTGATGTCTCCTCATCACATTTTTGCATTTTGGGAATAGGAAAAAGTCGCAGGGGGCGAGGTCTGGCGAATAGGGAGGATGATCAAGGACGGTGATTGATTATTTTGCCAGAAATTGGCGAAAAATCAATGCTGGATGTGCAGGTGCATTGTCACGGTGAAGGATCCATCCATCGCCTTGAGTCAAATTTGGTCGCACACGACGCACGAGATCTCTCAAACGCTTGAGAACTGTATGATAGAACTCAAGAATTTACTGTTTGTCCTTCAGGAAAAACTACATGATGAGCAACACCCTCGACATCAAAGAAAACCAGGAGCATTACTTTGATTTTCAATCGGCTTTTTCTTGATTTTTGGGGTGATTTTATCCACTTGAAAACGGCATTATTGCCATTAAAAGCGGCCAAATTTATAGTAATTTCTTGATAATTTTTACCGCAGTTAACCAAAAACTTGTTGTTGATTCGTTGCTCCATGATTTCGTCAATTTCCATTTTCGACAAACATTAAAAACAAGGACAACAGAAACTAACATAAATGGCATCATGCGTACAGCTCGACAATCCGCCAAACACAGACATCTCATTGGGTCTCAGACAACTGGCGCCGCTAGTGGCAACTATCGCCGCCTATAGTCCGCGTCATGGCCGCCGGATTGCACCAGTTCGCGTAATTATTGGACAGAACTCGTGTGTATATGTATATATATGTGTGTGTGTGTGTGTGTGTATATACATATATAATATATATATGTATATATATATATTATATATATATAAACATTAGTACGGCACAATAGAACATAAAAATATAAATAGAAAACACGCAGAAAGACACTCAAATTTCAAAACGTTTAAGCTTTAGGGCTTCTCTGAGGCTTTGTTCAGGTCAGACTAGCTAAGAAAAAGGCCTCAGAGAGGCAAAAAAGCTTAAACTTTCTGAAATTTGGGTGTTCGAGTACTTTTACATGCTTTCTACGCACGAGTGAATATCGTATGGTGCTCTTTTCTGAAATCCAAATGTTATATAGCTCTCGTGAATGCTTCTACACAATTAATAATCCCTGTATAGTCTCGGTAGTCCAGGGGTAGAGTGTTGTACTACTGACCGGAGGGCCCGGGTTCGATTCCCAGGCAAGCCTATCTGGGCACCTGCAACTTCACCCAATCTAGTGATTTTTCGGGTACCAGATCTTCCTGAGAAACCATAACCGTCATAATCACAGGAAAAGGAACTGGCCCCCCTACCCTAATATGTGAATTTCACCCGCCGTCGGGCTTAGTACTGGGCGAAACTCTATAACGACCCACCAAATCGACCTTCGCGTTGATTACTGTGTTTATATATATGCATACCCGTCCTCGTTATGCCCGTCCCGTTCATCGCCCAAATCCTCTGTTTTCCTGATTCTGGTGGTCGGTACACCGAAATATTACATATACATATATATATATATATAATATATATATATATATATATATATATATATATATACATATATATATATATATATACACAGTACATATACATATATATATATATATATATATTTATAACTTATGTGAAAGTCTCGCGGATGTGAATAATAATGTATATGAAGTAAGCACTAGCGAACAAAGACAAAAACACAGAATACACAAGTTTCTTTTCTTTTTTTGTGTTTCTGTCTTTGTTTGCTAGTGCTAACTTCATATACATTATATGCATACAAACATATACATACATGTATATATATATATATATATATATATATATATATATATATATATATATATATATATATATACATGTATATATATATATATACATATATATATATTTTTATACGTATACATGAGTATGCATATAAATGTACATATTTATACACACACACACATCCGCGTACCTAAACACAAGCACACACACCCTTGTGCCCTTGTTCTCTCCCGCCAGCTGCCTGTCCCCTCGAGAGGGTGTCGGTGGCGAGTCGCTCTTCTCGGGAATGAGGAAGGTTTGAAAATAACAGAGCGGCGGCGGCGGACAGAAGTGCGGAGGAGAATGTGACGTCAAAATTTCGCCTGGCCGTCCGTCTCCTGACTCACATGGTCTCCCCCTCAAACCCCGCCGCCGTCGAGGACACCCCTCGTCGCCGACGGCGGGCCGCTCCAAATCCCCTCCACCCTCCCTCCCTTTATCAACCCCTGTTTCCCCCCCCATTCCCACTCCTCTCCCACGGGCAAAAAAAACCCCGAAAAAGACGGAAGCATCAGCGAGTCCCGAGCCAACAATCCCAATTATGCGCGCCTCGCTCTCTCTCTTCACCCTTTCTACCCCCTCTCTCTCTCTCCCCCTCCTCTTTCCACCGCCCCACTCCCACAAACACACATTGGGAAGAGACTCGAAGCGCGAAAACCGTCGCTCCCTTCGCTTCGCCCCTCCACACCACCAACCCCCTACCCCCACCCCATTCCCGACTATTTTTTTTCCCTGCGGTTTGTTTTCGTTGAAGCACTCTCCCCCTCGCTCGCCCCGTCGACAAATGCGTCCACGTTTTGTCTCCTTCCCCCCCCTTTGTCTTGAGGGCCCGCCACACCACATCTATCTGTTCGTTCCCCTTTCAACATCACCTAGTGGGGGGTGGGCGGGGATACCTAGGATATTGGAGACTGGTGGGAAGTGGAATGATATCGTTGGACAGGTTGAAATGATATTCATTTTTGAATTTATTAAAGAGACATATTTCAATTGCTTCGTGAAACCCTTTAACGATCATTATGGGAAATAAACAACCAGAAATACCTTTCAATTTGAAGTCGTTTCGTAATACGCCAATAACCTGGCTGCATGATGCCGGCGAATAATGGGGCTAAAAAAATAATTGCCACTATTTTAGACCACATTTCTTTTTAAAGGGCTTTTTTTCGAAAACGAGACCATATATATATATATATATATATATATATATATATATATATATATACACATACATATATATAACACTTTTTGAAAGTCTCACGGACGTGAATAATAATGTGTAACACTTAGCACTTAGTAATACATATATATATAACACTTTTTGAAAGTCTCACGGACGTGAATAATAATGTATATCACTTAGCACTAGTGGACACAGACAAAAACACAGAAACACACAAAAAAGAGACTCACTATTTTTCGAATTTTCGGTGGTAATTTCCTTTATAAAGGTGGCCACGACCACCTTTATCAAGGAAATGTGTTTTTTTCTGTATCTACAGGTGCTTAGTGTTATATATATATATATATATATATATATATATATATATATATATATATATATATATATATGTAGAAATATAGATATTTATTTATTCACGTGCGTGTATATATATATTTATTTATATATTCACATGGATGTATGTACAGATAAGGAAAATGGATAGGAACACATAAAAGCGAACACAGGAGCGGTGAGGAAGGCGGAATCGAGCAGATCACAAGTGCAAAAATATTTCCTTATATATAGTATATACAGAGAGAGGGAGAGGAAAAGCAGCATTCTCATGGTGGAGGGATTTCATGGCAGGTACGTTGAGTAAGTCTGTTAGGAAGAGATCATTGAAAACTCTGATGAGTGGCTTTGTACGACGCGGAAACATGATCATTGAAGTCGGATGATAGGAGTAGATTGGAGGCTTTAGATATGTGGGTGCGGAGATGGATGGAAAATATCAAGTGGACGGAAAGGAAAAAAAATGAGGAAATGATAGGATGTAGGAGGTGTTAGGTGGTGGAGGAGAAGTGATTGTTGGGATAATTTATAAGGAGACAGAAAAACTGAATGCAGAGCGTATTGATTGGCGATTGGATGTTGAAAACTGTGATAGAGGGGAGAATGTTAGGCAAACGAGGAAGGGGCAGACATAGGATAGGAATGTTGGACGGAATGAAGAGAGAAAGGAAATGAAGACGGGTTTATTGTAAGAGCGCAAAATCTCATAGAGTCGGATGTCCGGTGGTGTTTAGTCTGGGGAGGCATGGAAACGTATCTTTGTACAATTGTATGGTCTTAGTAACCATCCAAAACCCAATTTAAACGATAGGATTCCGATAATACTAAAAATGATTATTTATGAGCGTATGATGTATATAAACATAAAATAGACTTCATTTTTACAAAGTTCTCATTTTAAAGCAAACACTTAAAATTTTTGCTTCAACCCTCATTAATAATTAATTGCATTGGAGTTAAACAAATTGGAGCATTGGATAACCCCAAATGAAAGTCGTTTTGAGATCATTATCAGTTCTGAGTGCACTAAAACATAATGAAACTTGAAATGCAATTAATAAATATCAATAAAAATGTGCCGAATACATAAACATAATTCAATGTAAAATTATCATATTTTTCACTTTATCCATATTTTAAAAGTCCTGCTAATTAAGTTTTTAAACTTTTATTATTAAATCGTTTTTTAAAAGTTTTGAGTACTCGGAGATTTTTTACAAATAGAAAGAGTAATGGAAAAATAAGGGGAAAACATACTTGTTTGATTCTTCCTAAATTTAATGATTTACAAAGTTGTATCATACAATTGGGTTAAATAACAATTTTACAACTATGTGACAGAAGGAACAGTTTTTGGCTACACAGAGAAATTGTATATTAACTTCCTCTTTTTATAACATCCGGCAAGACATTAAATAATTCTTGTCCCAAAAATGTGTAATTACATATATATATATATATATATATATATATATATATATATATATATATATATATATATATAAACACAGATGTAGATTTTTAAACCATAGAGGCACAAAGAAAGGACACTCACAAAATGTTGTTTGACGTTTCGACGGCTCGGCCGTCGTCTTCAATATATATATATATATATATATATATATATATATATATATATATATATATATATATATATATATATATATATATATATATATATATATATATATATATATATATATATATATATAGATGATTTCGTCGACGTAACACGGAAGTGCCGAATAACAAATTGGACAGCAACAAACAATATAGAAACACATAAAAAGATCACTCACACGTTATTTCTTGATCATTTCGACGGAATTCTGCTCCGTCTTCATCGGAAGATAGAGAAGTAATGACTTTCATTAAGTAATGACAGTCATTACTTCTCTATCTTCCGATGAAGACGGAGCAGAATTCCGTCGAAATGATCAAGAAATAACGTGTGAGTGATCTTTTTATGTGTTTCTATATTGTTTGTTGCTGTCCAATTTATTATATATATATACACACACACACACAGGGTGCGGCATAACTTCCTTTTTTAAGGGGCTTTTGCTTCACCGAAAAGGAAGTTATGTTGCCGCATCCTGAATATACAGTATATATGTTTATATTCCCACGAGAACGGTATTCTGAAGATGACGGCCTGTCCTTGGTAATATCGCGCGCACATGCACAGATAGGTACATACATGCATACATACATACATAAAAATGTATACATAAACTCACTTAAATTTTGGTGGGAATAAATTATTAATCCAACCAAACCAAGTTAGAGTTAGTTTACTTGCTTTGTTTTCAGTCACCTACATCACAGTTTGCAATGAAATTCAATCAGGGCAAATAGACTAAAGACTTTTGTTTTTCGGATAAAGGGATGCAGTTTATATACGTAGACACAAGGAACGGTTTCTCCCGTTGGTAACCATGGTAACGATAGTAACCTTTTATAGCATTCGAGAGAGAGAGAGAAAACATGCGGATTTCGACATGGCGTGCCTCACAGAGGGGCGTTTGCGCTATCTGCTCACGACGAACTCTTCCCCCTCTCACCCCCTCCCCCAACCCCTGACTATACATCCACAGACACAAACACACACATAAACACACAGACCCCCCCCGGGAAGGGAGGTGGAGAGGCAGAGAGAGAAAAAGAGAGAGGGAGAGGAAGAGAATTATCCGAGGTGGCGGTGTGCGGGAGAGGATTCGCAAGGGAGGGAGGGAGGGAGGGTATTCCAAAGGATCTCTTTTCGCGCTGTCCCCTTTTCCTCTCTCTCTCTCTCTATTCCCACTCTCCACTTCCCTCCCCTTCCACGCGTCCTCCCCTCTCGTCCGCATCGGACGAATGAGGATGCCGCCGATTCAGCGACGGGGATAGCCTCGCCAACCGTTTCGGATGAATGAATTCCGCCACGGGGGCCCACGAGTGGATAAGCCGATGGCGACGGGGCTTTCTTTTTTATTTTCAGAGAGCCTGAAGCGAGTGAAGAGCAAGTGTACGTATATCGAGTTTTCTACTCCCTTCCCTTCCTCCCCCGTAATCCACGTTTCGTTCCGTCGAGCATAATGTGCCGTGGATCGATGTCAATGTCCCCTTACCCCCCCTAGCCATCTTCCCCCCCCCCATCCCCCGTACCCGTCTGCTCCCCGCATTCGTCGTAATTACTCAATCCAGCGGATGAACGGTGGTCGCGGAGGGTGGAAAAAATAAAAAAATAGCTCACACTCTCAACCATAGAAGATCCAAACCACCAACCAGCATCTCGTTTCGACGCAGGTCTCATTCCACGACGCGCTCTCTCTTACCATCCGCTCGTCGTCTCACTCGCGACATAACCATGTTTTCTTTTTTTTTATGTTTCTTCTTTTTAAACACGTGCCGAGTACGTTTGTGCCATACGGAAACGACCTCCCGTAGGTTGGTTCGGGTTATTCTTTAAGTCGCGTTTAGGGGGATACTCATAGCTACAGCAATGAGAGGAAAAGTATATAAAAAGTCAATGGCAAAGTTTTCTTTCCAAGTATATCTTTGTACTTATCACGCTGATTGCTCTGTTTGGCAATAGACTACAGAATTATATGTTAAACACTTATTACCAGAGCATATATTGAGCAAAAGTTGTTTGTGAATTCAGTAGTGTGTGTATGTATACATATTAAGAAATATATGTAAATAAATAAACACAGTAATCAACCCGAAGGTCGATTTAGTAGGTGACGGTAGAGTCCAACCGGTACTAAGCCCTATACGGCATGTGAAATTCACACATCAGGGTAGGGGGGCTAGTTCCTTTCCCTATGCTGGTTATGGTTTCTCAGGAAGATCTGGTATCCGAAAACTCACATAGCTTAGGTGGAACTGCAGGTGCCCAGAGACTTGCCCGGGAATCGAACCGGGCCCAACGGTTAGCAGTCAAATGCTCTACCCCCAGTCTACCGCGACCCAATAATAAATAAACGTAGATAAATAAATACATACATGTATATATTTATATATACATATATGAGATACATACATATATATGTTAACTTGAAGAATGCCTCTGAGAAGGCCGAAAGCTCGAACTATTTACCGTGAGTGTCCTTTTAAATGTTGCTATTCTATTTGTGTTCTATTGTGCCGTGCCATTATTGTGCCCCTCGAGTCAGTTTTTCCGTACAATCGTTATATATATATATATATATATATATATATATATATATATATATATATATATATATATATATATATATATATATATATATATATATATATGTTTCGTAGACGTAACACGGAAGTGCATTACAATTCGGAAGCGAATAGTACATTACACAGTAAAAAACAATATAGAAACACAAAAAAATATCACTCACACGTTATTTCTTCATAATTTCGACGGAATTCTACTCCGTCTTCATCGGAAGATAGAGTGGTAATGACTGCTACAGCAATGAGAGGAAAAGTATATAAAAAGCCAATGGCAAAGTTTTCTTACTATGTATATATATACTATGTATATATATATATATATATATATATATATATATATATATATACATAGTAATCAACCCTAAGGTCGGTTTGGTAGGTGATGGTAGAGTTCACCCAGCATTGAGCCCGATGGCGTGTGGCTGGGAACTTGGTCGTTGAGGCAGGTGGATAAGTTGATATTGTCGGACTTTCGCAATGTGTTAGTGGAGAAGAATGAAGAAAATGAATTGAACAAGAAGGAAAAACCATGCATGAAGTTTCAGGTACGATATGAAGGGAAATGAAGAGATAGCTATTTGAAGAAATTAGAAGACGGCAGGACAAGTTGCTGCAGGAGATTATATTGAGAGAGGTAGAGAGATATGATGAATATAGTGATATGGAAGGGAGAATGCTGGGAAAGAGATTTAGGGGGAGGAATATGCGAGGCAGAATAGGCATTTCGGATGCAAGATGTGGGAGCATGCAGATCTTAGGACTGAGTTATTGTAATGTGTATGTATAGCGTCTAAGAATATTTTGTGTCAATATTAGTTCAAGTGGAGTAAAAAAAAGTGAAAACTAGATAACTTGTTAAGGTCTACAGACTTGGTTGTCACTTGATGGAAATTATAAGCATAACGTTGTATTAATTTCCATACATAAATCGCGATTTTATTATCAAAAAACTTTATTTCACAATCCAGTTTAAAAAAATACACTATCATCAACTTCGACTGTACACCTTGAGCCATTTTTGTGTTCGTTCTTCTAAAGCAGAGGCCCAAATACTAGCGAGGAGGGTTTTCGTAGTAATTTTCCACACCTATTGATAGTATACGTTCATAAATTTCAACATTTACGCGCGAAAAGCTCCTCTTTGTTGTGACGCGCCTGGCGCCGAAACCGTTTGATGCGGGTTTACCATTGTTACGTGTGGAAGAGGGGATAGGAAGAAATGCGCACCAATGTCTTCAGCCATCACAACAATTTAGCAACAGCGAATAACCAATGAAACGATGGGACTTTAATTATGTTTAGCACACAGAGAAAAAATATATTAAGCTCAGTGATATGCAAATGCCATAGTTCAAAAGGTGTGAGCATTCGCAAGGCGTCACTAGTTTAGCCAAGGACGGCGGAGAGATTAATGGGTGTGGGGCAGCGTCATTTCCATTCGACGCGAAACACGAAATGCTCCATCACGTGCGACGTCCTCCATTCACGTGAGCATCTGTTTCCGTCAAGCGGAGAACATTCTCCCCATTAATAACGAATTCTTTTACTATCGCCGCGTTTGTCGAGGTAATAATTGTGAAATGCACCCTCTTTTCCACAGTGAGGAATTATCCATTGCACATTGCATCTCACGATCCATATGTGTGCATGTACAAACATGCATATTTATAAATGTACATACACTTAATTACAAATACTTATTTTATATATGTATGTATAAACATATATATGTATATATATATATATATATATCAAACTATTAGAACACATAAAAATATCACTCACACGTTATTTCTTGATCATTCCGTCGAAATGATCAAGAAATAACGTGTGAGTGATCAGCGAGACCATCAGGTCCCTCTTCAGCTCTGAGTACCTTCTTCCTCCCTACATCCCGTCCAACATCCCTATCCTGTTCCTTCCTTTTCCTCTTTTGCCCTACATTCTACCCTCTATCACAGTCTTCAACATCCCGCTGCCGGTCAATACCCCCTTCATCCACTTTTCCTGCCTCCACAGGATTTCCCCCAACAAACCCCTCTCTTCGCCCACCATAACAAGCACTTCCTCATTTGTTTTCTTCTCCGTCCATTTCACCTTCTCCATTCTTCTCCAAACCCACATTTCAAAAGCTTCCAATCTACGTCTATCCTCCTGCTTCAATGACCACGTTTCCGCACCGTACATAGCTACGCTCCATATCAAAGTTTTTACGAGTCTTTTCTTAACATCCTTACTCAAAGTCCCTGTCATCAACTCCCTCCTCCTTGTGAAAGCCTCTTTGCCTAGCGCAATTCTTCTCCTTACGTCCCTACTACTTTGACCGTGTTGGTCCAAAACACTACCGAGATTTTTACCGATATTTTAATGTTTAGCTTGGCCTTTTTCTTTCTAGAAAATCGCATAACCTTTGTTTTAATAATATTGATTCTCATTCCATACCTGTCGCACTGAATTTCCAATTCACTCAGCAATGCTTGCAGCCCCTTGGCTGACTGACAAACTAAAGCTTGGTCATCAGCAAACCTAACTGATTTTACGAATTCCCCGCCCACTTTCATTCCTACCTCCAGTTCTTCCCATGCCTCTTTAATCATTTCCTCTGCATACAGGTTGAACAGCAACGGTGATAATGGGCAACCCTGCCTTACACCTCTTCCTAACACTTCCCAACCGGACTCCCCGTTCCCCAGCCGCACCTGAGCAGTCTGTGACATGTACAGTTTGCGGATTAGCCTCCTTTCCCTCCAATCTATTCCTATTTTCTGCAATATACTCATTAGTTTTTCCCAATTCACTCTATCAAACGCTTTTTCGAAATCTACGAAACAGGCAAATACCTCCTGGTTGTGTTCTATATTCCTCTCGATTAATAATCTCATTACTGCAATGGCATCACGCGTCCCTCTCCCCTTCCTAAACCCAAACTGATCATTCCCTAAGTAATCTTTTGCCCTACTCTCTATCCTTTTGTTTATGATCCTAAGAACAACTTTAGCTGCGTGGGATATCAAACTAATTGTCCTGTAGTCCTCACATGACGTGGCCTTTACCTTTTTCGGAATAGGAACTAAAACTGATCTCACAAAGTCTTCCGGCCAGATTCCTTCCTCATAAATACTACGGATCAGCCCATATAGCCTCTTCCTCCCACATTTTCCTAAGCATTTTAAACGTTCCGCGGGAATGTTATCCACCCCCACGGCCTTATTTAGTTTCATCTCCCTTAATGCCCTTTCTATCTCATGTCACATAAACACACACACACACCAATAAATATACATATACATTTATCACCCATATATTTACATATATATGTGTGTGTGCATATTTATATACATACATATAGACTCGTATGTACATATATCTATTGTTTTTCGATCATTGCTAGTGATATAACGTTTTCATACGTTTTGGATAGGAAACCAAACATTGGCAAAAATACAAAAATTTAACATACATTTGCCATTGGGAACACCGAAGTGGAATGTGTAGATTGAATAAAGATAACTAAGGCGTTATCCTCACTCACAATCTCTCCTGGGTGAAACACATACTAGGGGGAATATGTGGACCATCTAAAAAAAAATTATCATTTATCAGAAGAGTACTGGGTAAATGTGATAAAAAGGTCAAAGAGAAATGTTATCATATCACTAGTTAGGCCTCATTTAGAAAATACGCTTCAAGTATATGGGATCCTCACGAAGTTTGATTAATTGTTGAATTGGATCGCGTGCAGCGTAGAGGAGATAGATTTGTAAGACGTTGTTATGATAAACTTGGTAGCGTATTCAAAATATCAGAGCAGCTAGGCTAGGAATCACTAGCGGAGCAAAGGTTACATTATCAGATTGAAGATCTTCCATAAATTGGAAGCAAGTCTTTTTAGCGATGGTATTAAAAATATATTATTATTGGTCCCACCGTCAAACTGTAGGAAATATCATGTAAATAAAATCAGAGAGATGAAGTGTAGAATAGATAGTTTTAAGATGTCATTTTTTCCACGAACGATAGTGGATCATAATAACATTGTTCGACCACGGTAGAGTCATGTTCGGATCAAAATTATTCTGGTGCGTATTCACCCCCTGCCACACACCCTAGCGGTGGATTCCGGGGGAAAAAATAAATAAATAAAAATATATGCACACATTTCCTATCCAAAGCCTACTTTAAACGGTAGATCACCAATAATGATGGAAAAATAATTCTTAACCGACGCAACAATAAGCGAACTCTTCCTGCTCATCTGTGAATGATAGACGCAATAGTTTGAATCAAAAATTGGTTGGAAATTGAGAATCGTTCTCATTTCTGTATGAAGTACAGAAAATTGAATTAAAAAATTATCAAAAGCCTTTCACCTTTTTTATACGATATAATTTTTGAAGTACCCCGACTTCAGAGCAGATTTCGGTGGAGATGTATTAGCATCAAGTGAGCCACCCTTAATACTATAAGATATTACACTATGGCGGCAGAGTTCATGAGCAGAGTCAAACAACAAATAATAAGAAAAAAAAGAGATGGGAGATATTGCGTGAGTTTTAAATATGTGAAGGAGGGAAGACATTAGTATAGAGTAGATTCCAATGTAATGTTACCATTTACCAAATATGGGTTTCATTAACCCATTAGGATGACGTACGATGAGGAGCTATATGATAGCTATGATCAGTTTTGGCGTTTATTTATAGGAATGTTATTGTTTACATTACGATTTCCACCGATTAATTATACACGTGGTATTCCAAAATTAATATCTCTCCTGATATATACAAGCAAGGAAGAGTAGGAAGGAACTTCCTTCTCTTTCTTGAGTTAGTGACTTTGTTTTTCTTGTGTTTCTGTGTTTTTGTCCTTGTTCGCTAGTGCTAACTTCATATACATTTTATATATATATAATTATTATTATTATTAGGCAATCCACCGGTTAAGGTAGGATGGATACAACTACCAAATAAATATCTCCTAATAAAACAAAATCCTGCATCCTACTCTACAACAAGACCCTCTTCACCTCCGTGTACGTACTAACTTTCGGCAGTGGGATGTTGAAGATTGTAATAGAGGGGAGAATGTTAGGACAACGAGGAAAGGGAAGGAACATGACATGGATTTGGACGGGATGAAGGGAGGAAGAAAGTACTCAGAGATGAAGAGGGACCTGATATAGAGTAGGATGCTGGATTTTGTATTTTGTTAGGAGTCACAAAATATTTATTTAGTGGCTGTGTCCATCTAAAAACCTACCTTAAACGGTAGATTACCTAAGAATATTAATAATAATAATAATAATAATAATATATATATATATATATATATATATATGTGTATGTTTCCCTCCCCGGACTACAACCTTGACGTGGTGGAAGGGCTTGTGTGTTCCGATGACCCCTAGAGCTGTGCTGGCGGGAGTAATAAAAATTGCTCCTGGTAGGGTCACCCATGCCAGATAGGTCGAAGGTTAGGAGCCAGACGAAAGGTAGTCCACGCAGCGTCTGTTCCTCAGTGAGGCGGCTGCAATGGCGTCTGACCCCAGTGGGGCGGCCAGTAAGTGATGGTGTCACGTTAAAAACACTATTGAGGAAGGCAACGGGAAACCACCTCAACTATCATTCCCTAGAAAAATATGATGGACAATAGAGATATTTTGAGTCCTGGCAACCACGGGGCTCGGCCCAATCGGCCGTGTGTCGTGCCCGGCAGCGGGGGAGGCAAGGCTTCCGCGGTCGTCATCCCACGAAACCCTTGCAAGGGAAAACCAGCAGCAGCAGGACAGAAGACGCAGGAGAAGAAGACCAAATTAGTTAGAATAGGAACGTGGAATGTTAGGACAATGATGACAGGGAAATTGGAGAATGTTAAGCGAGAGATGGAAAGGGGAAATATAGATATTTTAGGTCTATGCGAGGTGAGATGGAAAGATAGCGGGGATTACTGGAGTGATAAGTATAGAATAATATACAGCGGTGGGGACGAGAGCCAACGAGGGGTTGCCATTGTATTAAATGAAGAGGTAGGGAGAACCGTAGTCAACATAGAGCAGGTAACGGATAGAATACTACTAGTGGAGATAAAAGCAGAACCGACGAACTTAGTTATTATTCAGGTATACATGCCACCGAGCAACCATAAGGAAGAAGAGGTCGATAGGATATACCATCAGTTAGAGGACATGATCGCGTGTGTTCCTGCAGGGAAACATTTGATAGTGATGGGGGATTGGAATGCGACGGTAGGCGAAGGAAGAGATGGTGATGTGGTGGGCGACTACGGTTTAGGCACGAGGAATGGCCGCGGGGAGAAAGCAGTTGAGTTCTGCAGGAGACAGGGGTTAATCATCACCAACACTTGGTTTAGACACCACAAAAGACGCAGGTATACATGGAAAATGCCAGGTGACTCAGGAAGATATCAGCTAGATTATATCCTGGTTAGACACAGGTTTAGGAACAGCGTGATAAATTCCCACAGCTTCCCGGGAGCGGATGCGGACTCAGACCACAATTTAGTTGTTATGAAATGTAGCGTACGTTTCAAAAAGATAAGGCAGGGGCGGCGAGTTAGAAAATGGAATGTAGAAGCGTTAAATGGGTTGAAAAGGAAGGAATACAAACAGGCGGTAGAGAAAATCATGGAGGATGGTAAAGGGCTTAGTACTATCGAATAAAAATGGGAAGTGATCAAGAAGGGGTTGTCTACAGCCGCAAAAGACACTATTGGAACCGTTAACGCTAAAAGGACTAGGAAACCATGGATCACGGATGAGATGATTACAAAGATGGATGAGCGGAGAAAATGGAAGAATATGAATACAGAATTAGGCAAAATGAAGTACAAAGAATTGAACAATAAATTGAGGCGGGCAACAAATAAAGCAAAAGAAGCATGGTGGAAGACGCAGTGCGAGGATATGGAAAGTCTGCAGAGGAAGGGTGAAATGGGTGCGCTGTACAGCAAAGTTAAATCGTTATCGGGAAGTAAGAAAGGAAGAGCTCTGCTAACAGTTAGAGATAAGGCGGGTAAGGTAATAGTTGACGCAAGAAAGATCCAAGAGAGATGGAAGGAGTATATAGAAGAACTGTATAGTAAGGAGCTTAGACCAACAAAGTTAGACATTGAAAAAGAAAATGACGTAGAGGAAGACAGCTTAGGCCCAGGCATACTAGACAATGAGATAGAAAGGGCATTAAGGGAGATGAAACTAAATAAGGCCGTGGGGGTGGATAACATTCCCGTGGAACTTTTAAAATGCTTAGGAAAATGTGGGAGGAAGAGTCTATATGGGCTGATCCGTAGTATTTATGAGGAGGGAATCTGGCCGGAAGACTTTGTGAGATCAGTTTTAGTTCCTATTCCGAAAAAGGTAAAGGCCACGTCATGTGAGGACTACAGGACAATTAGTTTGATATCCCACGCAGCTAAAGTTGTTCTTAGTATCATAAACAAAAGGATAGAGAGTAGGGCAAAAGATTACTTAGGGAATGATCAGTTTGGTTTTAGGAAGGGGAGAGGGACGCGTGATGCCATTGCAGTAATGAGATTATTAATCGAGAGGAATATAGAACACAACCAGGAGGTATTTACCTGTTTCGTAGATTTCGAAAAAGCGTTTGATAGAGTGAATTGGGAAAAACTAATGAGTATATTGCCAAAAATAGGTATAGACTGGAGGGAAAGGAGGCTAATCCGCAACCTGTACATGTCTCAGACTGCTCAGGTGCGGGTGGGAAACGGGGAGTCAGAATGGGCAGTGTTAGGACGGGGTGTAAGGCAGGGTTGCCCATTATCACCATTGCTGTTCAACCTGTATGCAGAGGAAATGATCAAAGAGGCATGGGAAGGACTCGAGGTAGGAATGAAAGTGGGCGGGGAAGTCGTAAAATCAGTTAGGTTTGCTGATGACCAAGCTTTAGTTTGTCAGTCAGCCAAGGGGCTGCAAGCATTGCTGAGTGAATTGGAAATTCAGTGCGACAGGTATGGGATGAGAATCAATATTAAGAAAACAAAGGTTATGCGATTTTCTAGAAAGAAAAAGGCCAAGCTTAACATTAAAATAGGAGGGCAAAAACTAGAGCAGGTAGAACAGTTTACGTATCTCGGTAGTGTTTTGGACCAGCACGGTCAAAGTAGTAGGGACGTAAGGAGAAGAATTGCGCTAGGCAAAGAGGCTTTCACAAGGAGGAGGGAGTTGATGACAGGGACATTGAGTAAGGATGTTAAGAAAAGACTCGTAAAAACTTTGATATGGAGCGTAGCTATGTACGGCGCGGAAACATGGTCATTGAAACAGGAGGATAGACGTAGATTGGAGGCTTTTGAAATGTGGGTGTGGAGAAGATTGGAGAAGGTGAAATGGACAGAGAAGAAAACAAATGAGGAAGTACTTGAAATGGTGGGCGAGGACAGGGGT
Source organism: Hetaerina americana (assembly GCF_022747635.1). Lineage (NCBI taxonomy): Eukaryota > Metazoa > Arthropoda > Insecta > Odonata > Calopterygidae > Hetaerina > Hetaerina americana. Next base: position 25,017,770 of record NW_027286069.1, read on the forward strand.
TTGTTGGGAGCAATCCTATGGAGGCAGGAAAAGTGGATGAAGGGGATTTTGACCGGCAGTGGGATGTTGAAGACGGTGATAGAGGGTAGAATGCCGGGCAAAAGAGGAAAGGGAAGGAACAGGATAGGGATGTTGGACGGGATGAAGGGAGGAAGAAAGTACTCAGAGATGAAGAGGGACCTGATGTAGAGTAGGATGATGGATTTTTTTTGTTTTGTTAGGAATAATAAAATGCTTGTTTGGTAGTTGTGTCCATCCAAAAACCTACCTTAACCGGTAGATTACCTTAAAAAAAAATATGTATGTTTATACGTATATATATACATATATATGTATGTTTAAACGTATATATATATATATATATATACATATATATATATATATATATATATATATATATATATATATAATTATAAGGTAATATAACGATTACGGTAGGTTTTTGGATGGATACAAATACCAGGATGGATTCAAATTAAGATTTTGTGACTACTAACAAAACACAAAATCCAGCAACCTACTCTACAGGTCAGGTCCCTCTTAATCTCTGAGCACTTTCTTCATCCCGTTACATATATATATATATATATATATATATATATATATATGTATATGTACACACACACACACATATATAAAACACAGTAATCAACCCGAAGGTCGGTTTGGTAGGTGATGGTAGAGTTCACCCAGTCCCGAGCCCGATGGCGTGTGAAATTCACACATCAAGGTAGGGGGGCCAGTTCCTCTCCCTGAGCCGGTTATGGCTTCCCAGGAAGATCTGGTACCCGAAAAATCACATAGCTTGGGTGGAGCTGCAGGTGCCTAGAGAGGCTTGCCCGGGAATCGAACCCGGGACCCTCCGGTCAGAAAAACTATTTATTGGACTACGAGTATATAAATTTTGTCTTTCCTTAGAAATATGTTTTCACCGCCAAGACATCCTGAGTGCGAGGTGAATGTCCTCGGACACTTATCTTAATCTTCGTCAATGATTGCCGCTCTCCGTTCCCGCACAACAGGAGCAAAGGTCACTGTTACTCCACAAGGTCCACCGCAGTCATTACTTTGACCTATTGAGAATAAGTATTTCATTTTCAAAAAAACTCTAACGCATTCATTTTTAGAAAATTCAACATAGGAGTTCCCTGAATACGATGATAATTGACCAGTGAATAAAAAGAAACAATTTAAATATAATTTTCCTGCGCATGCTCATGTCCGGATGGATTTAGGACCAGCAGGAAAGTCTATACAGGAAACCCCGACTCAGTTGGATGCTACGTCGTGGGTCGTTCAATAAGTCCATTAGAAAAAATAATAAACCTAATTATTCAGTGTAAATGTATTTGAACTGTGAATAAAATCAATTATAAGATCCATTCATCTTTCCCAGCGTTTCTACAACTATTTTAAGCCGTCCAAAAAGTAAGTGTGATAATTCCAACTTCAGTTCCATAGTTTTCGCTATAGAAAATCGTGCATTGTCTTGATGAAAGCATATTTTTTTGCCGAATGACGAATTATTTTCCCTGATTTCTTCACTCAAACAGTGCAATAACGACACATAATACGTACTGTCAAATTTATACTTTGTCCTTATTGCAAATAATCGATGTAAATGATTCCGCGAGCATTTCAAGAGGACCGTCGCCATCACTTAGTCGGTCGATTTCACCGTCTTCGCCCTCTTCGGAGCCAGATCGCCTTTACGAACTCACCGTTTCGACTGTTCCTTTGTCTCTGGGGTGTAGTACGTACGTTTAAGGGGTCGAACGCGGACAACTAAGGTTCTTTGCACAATTATAGATGAGTTAATAGGCAGCAATGTAGGACGTTCAGGGAATAAGGAAAGAATGTGTGAAGAGAGAGAAACCCTAAACATCAACATTTAGCCAATTCTACTTGAGAAAAAAGACGCCAAGAGGTCACAAAATTTAGCGTCCCCTTTCACGGACAGCGTACATCACTTCAGTGGGCTCTCCACCCCAATTATGGATTCGGGACATCGTTGCCACTGTCGGGATGCGAACCTAAGCCATCGAAATGACAATCCAGGGACTATCCACCAAACCAACATGACAGAGAGGAAATAGAAGATTATTTTTCGAACAAGAAAATGTTTATTAAAATTATTGAAAATAATGTCTATTGTTTGCCTTGAACGATAAAACGACAAAACAACACTTCTTTACTTTCATCACGTGGTTCGGTTTGCCCCAATGTTCACGTACGACTGGCTCGAACCCAACATCATCCCCCTTTCTCGTATTCTCTTTCAGGGCAAAAGTGAATATGGAGACGGAATTACAGCCGGCGACCTTTGAATTGACTAGCGATAGCGCCGCGTGGAGGCTTTCAATGGCCAACAGCATGCAACGTGCTTCGGTCCCGCTCAAACAGTCGTCCGCTCTATTTTCCGATCGCTAAAGACTTGCTTTTCCCTACAGTAACGTGACATAAGCAAGCGGCATAAATGAGGAAGACCCGCAACTGAGTCCCACCCGCTCGCCCCCATTAATTCCAGGCCTCGCTTCGGCACGAAGAGCGCTGAAAGTTTTGCTGCCGTGACGTGAACAGTCTTGGAAAACTCACGAGAAATATTATTTCATAGACGACTGTTATAACTGATGCACCACCAACAATTTGATCAACAATTGAGGAATAATCGGACGTTTAAATTCTGGAATGGTAAATGGATTAACAATGGGTTAGCTCAAACTCGCTTTTAAATGCAAAATACTCCTCATATATATATATATATATATATATATATATATATATATATATATATATATATATATATTAGTCTCACTTGAAGAAGGCCTCTGAGAGGGCCGAAAGATCGAGCAATTTACCGTGTGAGTGTCCTTTTAAATGTTGCTATTCTATTTGCGTTCTATTGTACCGTCCCATTATTGTGCCGTTCTTGTGAGTCTTTCCGTACAATCGTTATATATATATATATATATATATATATATATATATATATATATATATATATATATATATATATATATATATATATATATATATATATATATATATATATACACACACACATACACACACATACACACACAACCATACACCCACATACATACATAAGATGTTTAAAAAAGTGAATATACAGTATATATGTATATTCACAAGCATATAGATATTTTTTCTTGACCGGGACTTGAAAGGACCTTCCTTTATTGAAATATCGAGGAAACGTAATTATCATATTTATTTAGATAAACATTATTCTTTCATCAAATTAATGTGCACTATTTTTGACCGAGTTCGACATGGAAACCAACAATAAGTTTAAACAGCCTATTTTTATCCATTACAGTGTTTACGATAAATTTCATTTCATGCGATCCAAAATATCGCATTTACCATGACGACAGCGAGCAATCGAAAATGGAATCGTAGAATCAGAGCTATTAAAACTGACTCGCGCAGTAAAACAAACGACTCCTTGAATCTAAATAAATCGACCCTCGACAGAGTATAAAGCGTGAACGGGCTCTAAGTGGATAAAGCATAATATTTTATGTCTCCAAGGGCATATCAAAGAGCAGCTAAGGGCTAAAAAGAATCCACTACATGGAAAAGATACTAGTTTTGATGAGGCAGCGGATGAGAATTTAACCCTAACCCCCTCCCGCCCCCAAGGCAATTCAACCCTAACCCTACCCTCCCAACCCCCCCCCCCCCAACCACGCAAAAAAAAGGAGGACGTACGAGTCATACAGCAGAGCGGGCGGCGGTCACTGCTACGTCACTAGGATAGGGTGATTAGCGGCGTGACCTCTAAGGGGGGCATTTCGTAAGAGGGAGAGAGAAAGAGACCCAATGGACGGAGGGGAGAGACAAGGATTTCCTCGCGTTTTCATTCCGTGGGATGGGAAGGTTAATGCCGAGGACGATATCATAATCCCCTCGTCACTCCCAAGGACTTCCTTCTTTCATTTTCTCCTTTCTCCGCCTCAATCCGTAACTTACTCGCGTCCACTTCGATATGTATCACCAACGCCACACACGGTGGAATTCGTTACGTCAAGAGTTCTTTGATGAAACTATATAGGTCTCTGTCACACGGTTCAAATGACACTTTGACAAGAAAAATTGAAGTTCTTCAAATTTAAACGGTAAATCCCAAATAGATCCAACACCAAAACTTAACGCGACGAAGAATTCTTAAGGAGAAGAATTGCGCTGAGCAAAGAGGCTTTCACAAGGAGGAGGGAGTTGATGACAGGGACTTTGAGTATGGATGTTAAGAAAAGACTCGTACAAACTTTGATATGGAGCGTAGCTATGTACGTACGGCGTGGAAACGTGGTCATTGAAGCAGGAGGATAGACGTAGACTGGAGGCTTTTGAAATGTGGGTGTGGAGAAGAATGGAGAAGGTAAAATGGACAGAGAAGAAAACAAATGAGGAAGTGCTTGTTATGGTGGGCGAAGAGAGGGGTTTGTTGGGGGAAATCCTGTGGAGGCAGGAAAAGTGGATGAAGGGGGTATTGACCGGCAGCGGGATGTTGAAGACTGTATTAGAGGGGAGAATGTTGGGCAAACGAGGAAAGGGAAGGAACAGGATAGGGATGTTGGACGGGATGAAAGGAGGAAAGTAGTAGTCAGAGATGAAGAGGGACTTACAGTAAAATAGGATGCTGGGTTGTCTTTTGTTAGGAGTCACAAAATATTTAATTGATAGTTGTTTCCATCCGAAAACCTACCTTAACTGGTAGATTGTCTAATAATAATAATATGTCCACCGCAAGCAATCTAGGACTTCATTAAGAGTTTATATTTCGCATCAAGTTTCGATCGAAGTAGTTAAAATGTTTTCTCGTTCGCCATTTAATTTTCGGGATAATAAATGCCGGCGACAACAATCGATAAACGATTTGTTTATTTCGGATTTGTGCGAAACGTCAGCAAACGACACAAAAATTCGAAATGAGCCACACAAATGCACTGCCATTCGGAGAGTTGCGCATCGCAGCGCGTGTGTCCAAAAGATGTTTGTGACAGATCTCTTAGGGGATTTAGGCTGGGAGCCACTTGAAATACGAAGAGAACAAGCGAGACTTAGACTATTGGAAAGGTTCAGAGTTTAACGATGACACGAAAGGAATTATAATGGCCCCACACTGCTTACGTAGATCAGACCAGAAAGATAAAATAATGGAGATAGATTCCAGTACAGATAGATACAAATACTCATTATTTCCCCGAAAAATGAGAAATCATAATAGTAAGACACCGAAGTCCCTTCAGAATTATTGAAAACATTGAATTTATAATTTGGAAAAAAATTAGACATTGCAAGGAAATTAAGTGTATTTGTAGGATCATGTGTATGTTAGTTGGTGGTTTGAGTGTTTACATGTGTTCCTGCGTGAGTGTATGCCATGTTTTGTTTGCGGATGGTATAAAATTGTGGCTCTTTCATGCGGATTTTTTCTTAATTACAGGCGGTGTCCCAACACCCCCCGCCGCCACGCGCCCTTGCGGCGGCTTGCGGGGTATTAAGTAGATGTAGATGAAGAACGTTCTGATCATGGAATTCTAATGAATAGCATTGTGTTCGTAATAAATTTTCGGTTGGGGTCCTGAACGAAAAATTCTCGAGCATGGCTGAGGTCAAGACGTCAATTATATTCAAGTTTTTTGTGCAACATTTCTTAAACAAAATTTGGAGGATAACTTGACCGCGCGAAAGCAGTTTTACGAATTTTCTAAGACTAAATTAGTAAAGCACTAAACTTGAAGTGTATACGATGCCAGTTTATCAGTTGTTGTCCGGATTAAAGTCTAAAAATATGGCTACGGCTAGGGTTAATGTCTCAAAAATGAAATGGCTAAAACATTATATATTCTCTGTACGCAAGAGGGTGTGGCGGGGCTGTAAGGGCACAAGTTATTTGTTTGCATATGGACTGAAACCTAAATAGGAAATATAAATATATATATATATATATATATATATATATATATATATATATATATATATATATGTAAAAATATATGTATAATAAATATAATATATATATGTAAAATATATATAATTTATATATATATATTTTTTTTTTGGATGGCACCAAAGAACACAAAAATAAAATAGATAACACGTAAAAGGACATTCAGATTTTAGAAAGTTAAAGCTTTCGGTCTTCATTTTGCGTGTTATAATTTTGCTCTCCTTCAGAGCTGGACCTAATGAGGTCATACTTCGGGGTCAACAGTTAAAAAAAAAATAATATTTTTCCAGTCCTCTGTCAAGCGGATGAATTCAGTTTCGGCCTTTGTTGGATTAGGACAAAAAACTGCGCAATATAAGGAAGCTCTATCTTAACTAAATTGGGCGTGGTAGTCCATCGGGTATAAGTGAAAAAAAAACAAACAGGAATATTACAGCTGCGTAAAAGTTTTTTAAAATCTCAGTACTCAAATGATTGTTTCATCGGAGTACAATTATCTTCTATAGACAGATTTTTCATTTCACAGAAACGCATCGAAAACGTCTCCATTTTTTTGGTATTTTCATCTTCACCCTCACTCGACCAAATGTATAGGAGGAAAGTCTTCAGGGTTTCGTGTGTTTCCTTAAGGATTTTTAAATTTTAACGACGCCAAAGTAAACATTGTATCAATTATGTCTTCATTACGCCTTCGTCATTTCCCTTACTTCGTATTTTGGTATTCCAACTTCACAGACCTTAAAACAACACAAGGCGTTCATTTACCTCTAGATCCCTCTCGTTATATAAAATTTTGTTTGTTCCCCCACGTTTGCGAATCACAGCTGAGAAGTTCGCGGCCATCGTCCAATCGGTTTTCTTATTTTCTCTTGAGGAACGCAAAAGACCTTTCTTCTATTCGAATAATTCCTCAGACTTCGTTTCTCAAGTACGGCAATAACTGTAAGCAGCGTCAGTTATACTTGTGTTTGTTACCGTAAACAAAGCAACAATGCCGAGAAGTGTTTCTATAAACGGCGCCATATTTCAACGATTTGATTAAGATCTTAGGGCACTACGTGAGTCGTACAAATACTATCACATTAGATTGAAAAAAGAGTTGGTTTACATACTATTCAATAATATTCCTTCCTTCAGTCGAGAGAAAAGAAAAGATGTTTAACTGCAAATAGTTCATCGATTTTTTCATTGTTACTCCATTTATTAAGTAATTAATTGTTAACACGCGTAAGTAAACGAAAACTGATCAGCGTTGTTGTCTCATGGAATTTTTATCTGATTAAAATGTTCACATTTTAAATACTTTTTCTCAATGAAGGTATTAAGAGAAAATTTTCCAGCGGCCAGGAGGGAACACCATAGAAGTTGGTGGCTATGAAATAATTGAAAAAAAAGGAAACCTCGGAAATTGAAAACTCTATGACATTCGAGATTTCTTTAAGTATTCGTATTTCACATTTTATTTGTACCGTGTGGAAGTATTGGCACTAATCAGATCCCAACATTTTGTTATCGGGCCTCTTGTATTCCTACTTCACGCAAACGACATTGACTCCGTCGTCACTGGTAAGATACGTTTATTTGCCAACGATTCCGTAGTTTACCGTGATATCCGTGATCCTGAGGACACACCAGCTTTTTCAGATAACCTTCATGCTATACAACGCTGGTAATACTCTTGGCAATCAGAATTGAACTTAAAAAAGTGTGTAGCGATCAATTTTTGGAAAAAGAGCAATTCCCTCTAGAACGCCTACTGCATCGGGAACACCGAAATGGAATGAGTAGACTCAATAAAATACCGAGGCGTTACCCTCACTCACGACCCCTCCTGGACGAAACACATACGGGAATATGCGGACAAGCTAACAAAAAATTAGGATTTAGTAGATGAGTATTAGGTAAACGTGATGGAAGAGTCAAATAGAAATGTTATCCTATCACTGGTTAGGCCTCATTTAAAATATGCTAAAGGCATATGGGATCCACATGAAGTTTGGTTGATTGCCGAATTGGATCGCGTACAGCGTAGGGGAGCTAGATTTGTAAAATGTTGTTATGATAAACTTAGTAGCGTATCCAAAATATTAGAGCAGCTAGGCTGGGAATCACTCGCGTAGCGAAGGTTAAATTACATATTGAAGCTCTTGAATAAATTAGAACGAGGTCTCTTTAGCAGTGATTTTGAAAATGTATTATTACCCCCATTGTACTATGATAGGAGAGATCATGTTAGTAAAATTAGAGAGATTAAATGTAGAACAGATAGATTTAAGATGTCAATTTCTCCAAAAACGGTAGGGGATCAGAATAACACCGTCCGACCGCAGTAGAGTCATGTTCGGATCAAAATTAGTCTGGTTCCTCTATTCACCCCCTGCCACACACTCTAGCGGTGGCTTCCTTGGTACCAAAATAACAAACAGTGACAATCAGAATCCCCGAACTCGATTCATGAATCAATAATTACGCAATCGACAGTATACATCTCATTGAATTGATAACAAGCTTTGAATCAACCCGAAATAAAGTAAAATAACTTAATTTTTTTACTAAAATTTGATTCGGTGTTTCCTTTTAAGAAATTTGAAAACCACGTTAAACGTATTGATCTGAATTGACCACTATAAGGTCAAATGGCAATCTCAATACACATAATGGCTCAATATCTACACGAGCAAGACTGATTTTGCTGGTTGATGAGAGAATGGTGACCTGATTCATACATCTGTCGTTTCCGTGGACAGTTTCAGACATCGTGAGAAGAATTTCATGGCGCTTGCCGTCCTCGCAATCCAAATGACGTATTTTTGGCGCGCTATATAGTCGCATCAACGTGGAGCGTGGGAAATGCCCTCTGGAAAAATATAAGATGTCAGCGGTTTCAGTGATTTCGTTCCCATCAGTTCAAATAGGGCCAAACCAGGCACGCCCCATTGCATTGTGGCAGCATTGGAGGCCCTCGAAAGGTTAAAGTAGGGGGAAAGGGGGAGGGAAAGTCGTTGTAGTCGCAATAATAGGGCGTCGGCACTGGCATCTAATGGCGCGGCTGTGGGAGTGAGTTGGTTGTAGATCGAGATTGAATGGAAACCTGTTTTGCCCTCCACTCAACAATCTATCCACAGGGTTGGGGGGGCGGATTTAGGAGGGGGTATATCCCACCCCTTATTTCCGCCCTCCTCCTCTCCCAGTGGAAAAAAAAATAAAATATCGCCATGTAATTCGAAAAGGCAGGTTTTGATTCATGTGGACCAAATCTGTCATTATTTTTCCTCTTCTCTGAAGCGTTAAATCACAAGCTATCCCGTTTCAAATGAAATAGGAAATCTAATTGCATTTTCTTCTCGTTTGCACATTTGTCGACGCCAACACGTGTTATCGCTAGATAAATCATCAGTTGACATTCGAGAAAATTTACAGACAAGAGCTATTTGATAAACAACGTGTTGTTTGACGTAATAATCACATGCAAACAGACATGCGCGCGCACACACATATGCACATAATGTATGAATTGTTACCATTCTAAAATCCACCCGTTCGGGTTGATTACATTGCCATACCATTCCTTTTTAAATCTAAATGAAGGAAAAAATACATAAATTGAACACCATCGCAGGTTTTTTAATCTGCTACACCTCATTTGTTCCTTGTCGGAAAGTATTTCGACGGGATCGAATTTTTTTTTTTGGACGCCGTGGATCTAGGCTATGGATATTTCCCATTTTATTGCACAGAGTAAGTCAACCGCATGCTTATGAATGGGACAACATATTAACTGTGGGGAAATGGGATTGAAGGGGACTATCTTCATTAGATAATTGATTTTTAGAAAACAAATTTGAACGAAAAATGGCGGAGGAAATTTAAAATTCAAATTTTTATTGAAATTTAAAAATTTTTCAAAAAATTATCCAAGTCGACATGTTCTTACAAGAGAAATTAACTTATGGGCATTCTAGGAAGTGTTTCTCGTGGCACAAAATGTGAATCTCTTAAGTGATAAATTAAAAATTATCTTTTTTCTGCAAACTGAGGACATTTTTTATTAATATCTGAGAATGAAGAAAGGAGATGTAATTTTTATTTAAGATAACTAATAAAGAAAGCTACTTATTTTTCACATGCTTAGATCTGTAAATTTTGGTAACCTCTAACAACTGAAGAATTTTCCCAAAACTTTGCGAAATGTGAAATTGGTCAAAAAGCACCATATATGTATGAATTTGTGTGAAATAAATGAAAATCCACTACGATATGTTAAGTAAAATGCTTCCTTTTGGTTGGATTTTGACAAGGAATGACCCGGTTGACCCTACTCTGAGATTACCCTGAATGTGACCCCTTAAGTATCCGTCCTTCCGTCACTACACAAGACGTGATAATACTTCCATATTTCACTTATAAATACGCAGTTAAAAACCATTCGAAGATTTCACCGCAAAATATTATTGTTCAACTCCAAATACTTCATCGGTTTCACAAATGTATTCAACATTTCCCCTGAACAGTGAATTAAACCAACATAAACTTGACGGAGCAGTTTGTAAATAAAACAACATGGTGATGACGATGCTCAAATTGTTGTTTGCACGACCATTGCTTTGTTAATACCCTACTTTTGCTGTTATAATCGACTCGATTTGCCGCTCTTCCTGTTAAAACTTTTATTAAAAAGTCCTTTTTTTATTGATTACTTTCATTATTTTATATTGCATAGTAATTTTTAATATTAAATGTTATATTTTATCCCAATGGGCTAAACATTATTTCACGTTGCGGTGAGCGGGTTTGAGCGAGGTTGCCAGTTTTCACATAGCCATTACAGCGCCACTAAGCTTGCACCAGCATTATATTTAAACATTCCGATTATATTTGTGTCATTTTATAAATGAAATTGAAACAAAGTGAATCTTGCTTAATTTATTGACATAAAAGTTGTAGTTGTTGCCATGGGTGAAAACCGGGAGAATCTGTAATGAATCATCACCGGGTTTTCTTCACGGAGAGAAAGAGCTCTCAATCCAATCATCGTCACAGAAACGAAGAGAGAAAAAAAGCGATTTGCAGGGACAAACTATGGATTGGTACTAATGACTTTAATGTGATTTTCGTTTCTGTTAATGGAGAGTGAATTTGTTTTTTGTTTGCGACTACCCGCCATAGATGTCACCACAACAATGCTTATTAGTACAACAGTGCTGGTGAGTGATTGGATGAATAGCTATCTGAATAACGTTTCTGAAACACGCCATATTGTTTAGAATTAATCATAAATATTATTTATGTGTATTATTCATTCCATTAATTAACTAATTGTGACCAAAAATTTCGATTAATACAATAAACAATTACCAAGGAAACAAAATGTCACAGAGTATAAAATTCCTTTGATGAGTTGATTATTTTGAATTCTAAATGAAATGTTACAGAGCTGATGAACACAGACAAGTGAACGCAACCAATTAATTAAAGGTTTTACTAATTGCAATGCTGCATCCGAAAAGCCATTTTTCAAATGTCTGTTCGTGCGTAATTCTTTACAAATTGGAGGAACTTTTTGTTATATTAAACGTGGTACCCTGCCAGCCACAGCTAGGATATGAGATGGAGTAACCAGCAAGTGTCTGCACACAATAAGCAAATACTAGGAAAAAATGTCTATTTGAAGGAAATTCCCTACCAAAATCAGTCCATCGTATTTATCAGAAATTCCACAAGCTCCGAAATTGTAATCACGTATTTGATGAGGATATCAAACAGTGAGAAAATAGTTGTGTAAAATCTGCACTATTTTGGCCACTACAATCAATGGAAAAACATACATAAAACATAAACACACATATATATATATATGTATATAAGTGTATATGTACAGGTATATATATATATATATATATATATTTGTGTGTGTGTATAGCAATTATGTTCATATTTCGAAATTAAGACTAATTTCAGTTTACTTCAGACAATATAGAACATTCAGCAGAGTGAAAATTTCACTATAATTTTAGATTAAAGACATTTTTCGTTCGCGTTCAACGCGAAATTGTGGAATAACACTCCGGTAGTATTATTATCCTGGAGGCGTTTGAACTTAAATTAACCACGTAACGTTTTGAAAATGATCGGTCAAAACTATTATGCATTACCATTCTACGCGGTGATACGTATCTAATAGATACGTATCACCGCGTGTGCTGACCAGATGTGAGTTCTCATTGGTTATTTTGGTTTATCGGCATTACATAAATATAGAAAATAAAATATATATATATTTTTTTCTTCTATATATATATATATATATATATATATATACATACATATATATATATATATTTTCTTCTATATATATATATATACATATATACATATATAAATACATACTTATGCATAGAAAAGAAAAAAACTCACACGTTTTCGAGTTTTCGGCGGTCAAGCCACCTTTCCCAAGGAAGAAACTCGGGAGGAACAGTTCATTCTTTCTTTTCCTTTAGAAAGGTAGCTTGACCACCGACAATTCAAAAACGTGTGATTTTCTTTTCTTTCTGGCGTGTTTTTTTTTGTTTTTGCTCGCTAGTGCTAACTTCATATATCAATCACGAAATCCCGCCATACGGTGAACAAATACTCATTCGTATGGAAATAGATATAAGGAAAACGAATAGGAGTTCGTCCTTTATATTTGTTCCTATGATTTTCTTTACAGCTATTTCCATGTGAATGTGTATATATATGTATATATATATATATATATATATATATATATATATATATATATATATATATATATATATATATATATATATATAGTAGAATATTCTGTAAAGTTTTATTCTAGGTTTCTCGCACGTATAATCCTGGAAGAAATTTTCGCTCGCGCGATAGGGTCTTAAAGTGATGGATTTGATGAGATCTTCTGCGGGAAACAGCTTTATCGGGCCCCACGTACTTGAATTGGGGCCAGTGGTTGAGCTTCTAAACGAGTACGTAAATGAATTCGAGCAACAGACCCTCCCGTGCATTGTCCTGCCGTCGATAGCTCGAGGGGCTAATTAATCAGTGTTGTGTGCGCTTCGGTGTACCGACATCACCACTGAGGCGACCAATCAATCAATTGGAATCAAACGATGATTGAACATGAGCGCGGATGATAGCTCGCAGCCAGACAGTCGCTTTTTTCCCATCATAAGAAAACAACCCGAGGGTCCATCATTGGTTTCCTACTCATAAAAAAGGTTGGCCATGCTGCGGTCACTGAATCACCATCAAGTCACAACTTTGAAGATGTTTGCACGGGATTTAAATATTGACTGTGCTGTGTATACACTTTTTTGTTCGCTATAAAAAATGGAGCGACAGGCGTAAAATTAATACCAATATTCACTGTTAACTTGCAAAGAAAATAGTAGAAGTTCCCCCAATCGATTTAGAACTGTGCAGGGAGTGAAAATTTGGCAAATACACTAGATTAAAGGCATTTTAAAATTCTCGCTTGTCGGTAAATTGCGGAAGTATACGCCCGCGGCAACAATTAAGAAACGATTTGTTTATTTTGAATGCTTCGTAACGTAAATAAACAAAGCAACGAGTCGTAAAGAGCCAACAGATTCATTTAATTAGCCAACAGATTAATCGTTGGGTATCTCCGTGCGTATTACGCTTAATATTCTTCCTGATAAGAGTCGATTCAAGTCGGAAAATGGCTAAGGTCCTTGTTAATAATTTTAAATTGGCTAAATTTGCAGACGGACGGCGGGAAAAGGACTTCCAACGCACCTTCGCAATGGATTTCAGGGCGTAAAGGTAAGGATGTTGCAAATAATCTCGCTCACCAAAACTTGATGCCATTCCACCCACAAATTTCATCCATTTCTTCCACCATATTAAAAAAAAAACAAATGAACGACTTCGTGCGGAGAAAGGTCCGAGATGAGTCACAGTACGAAATGAGTCAGATTGTTGGACGACTGACAGCGCGAAATAATGAAATCCGCTTCAACTCCGTGATCCGACGTCGGCGTATCGCAATCGGACGATTTTGACGGATCAAATATCAAGTCACGTGATCCACTCACCCGTCATGGAAACCATTGAAAAATTCAATCCCTGAGGTCACGGAAAGGCTCATAAAATAGACTATTTTCGAAGAAGCGGTCGAAAATTGGGAGAGGAACAAAACCTTCAGAAAGGAAAAAAATAAGGAGAAGGACGAAATCCGAGTGGCGAGTGTGTGGGCGGGGTTGCCCTGGCATCCAATTCCTCCGCCCACTGACTCGTGATGATCACGGCGGTGTTGGCCGCGGATTTGAGAGAACACGTGGGAGTCAATGGAGGGAACACTTGGAAGAGTTTGGAATTATTCTCTATTCGCGCAATGGAGACACACATTAAACGCCTCCTCAAGTTTAGGAGGAAACACTTACGGGGGGAGCATTTTTCCTTCTGGGTCATGGCGTTTCATTGACTGTGAGAATGTGTACGGAATAAGAAGAATATGAGGAAGTTGGGGTGATTAGTGAGTGTTGGGATCACTGAGGAATGCAAATTGGATGGACGTACGGAAGGACGAATGTGCTATGCAAGTATACTTTACTGGTTTTCGTCGCGTTGGAAAAATAATGGACTCAATACTGTAATTTCTGTAATTTAACCTTCGCTCCATTGAGTGATTCCCAGCCTAGCTCCTCTAACATTTTGGATACGCTACTAAGTGTACCATGACAAAGTTTTACAAATCTAGCTCCTCTACGCTTCACGCGATCCAATTCGGCAAATTAATCTAACCTCGTGAGGATCCCATATACTTGCAGCATATTCTAAATGAGGCCGAACTAGCGAAGGGGAACATTTCTTTTTAACCTTTTCATCACATTTACCCAATAATCTTCTAATAAATCCTAATTTTTTTTAGCTTATCCACATATTCCCCCTAGGATGTGTTTCATCCAGGAGAGATCGTGAGTGAGGGTAACGCCTAGGTATTTAATTATTATTATTATTAAAAATACACATTTGCTGATAGACAGTGTCAGGTGGCACACAAGTCCCAAATAATTGCAAAAGATAATAGATAAAATCAGACTTCAAAACACAAATCTCTTCAACAAAACAAGCGAATCCCCATCTCATTTACATCAATCAATCAGCAAAAAAAAGATAAATTAAAAAAATTAAGCTATTACATATAATACAATACACCACACATCAATCAAATTATTACATATATGCCTTACATCTATTCTTAAAAGTATACACTCTGTTAGGAAAGGGCTCGAATATTTTTGCAGGTAAGTTGTTCCTATCAACAATTGTTCTATTTAGAAAAGAAAATTTTTTTTATATTGAGTCTACACATTCCATTTCCGTGTTCCCGATGGAGCAGGCGTTCTGGAAGGAAATACTATTTTTCCGAAAATTCATCACCCCCTACTTTTTGAAGTTTAATTCTAATTTCCAAGTGTTACTCCAGCGCTGTATAGCATTTAGGTAATCTGATTAAGCTGCCGTGTCCTCAGGATTACGGATAACTCTGTAAACCACTACATCGTCGGTAAATAAACGTATCTTAATAGTTACAATGGAGTCAATGTCGTTAACTTAAAGTAGGAATAAAAGTGGTCAGATGGCACTTCCCTGGGGAACACGTGAAGTGACGTGAAATGCAACGTTGCCGAAGCTAGGGATATGAATCTAGGACTTCGGGGAGGGAGTTGTGTGTCCACGTGCTGACGCAGAATATTGAAAAGGTGGGTGTAAATATTAACTTTACGACATTAACGATTTTGAATCCATGTCTTAAGAACAGGTTCCTCCCCGAGGTCGGAAAGGAAAACTTTTGAACAAAAAAGAAAGTGACTGTAAAAAATGTAAAAAACCATTTGTGTAGTAGTGCCTTGGTCCATTGACTGACCGCGATCTTTCGCTCCTCCAGCCGAGATCATTTCTCCTACCACCATATCTCTAGTATGTATACAATAATGTCGTTTGCCGTGTTTTCTTGTTTCAAAAAGGTCTTTGTCAATGTGACGCATTTTCTTCTCCAGTTAATGCGTGTCTTCGAACGTACTCCATCTACTCTTTATTATGCCATTTTTTTAGGCTGCTTTCCCTACAATCCTTTCGTCTTGTCTGTTCGTCCATTTTCTTTGTTGGTGAGTTTAAACAGCTTCCAAGAGAGCCATCTCTTGGCCAATTAATCGGGCCACTTGATTTGTGATAAATCAACCGCGGATTTCTTTTGTGATTTGCGCGGATGTATGAAATTCGAACTGGATGCAATATTTTTAAAAAAGGAATTCGAATGCAAAAATATGTACTCTTCAAATAATTATTTTTTAGTATCGAGATTTCATTTGGAATACTGATTTTTTTTAAATATTACGAAATAAACTACGTCGAATGAACCATATTCTTTCGTACAACTGTTTATTATTTTTTTCTTTGCCCAAGGTGTTTGGAGATGGAGAAAAACAGCCAAACTTGAGAATCTATTTTAACAAGTTAATTTCAAAACACGTAAAGAATTGAGTACCGGATAATTCTTTTTATTGATTTTTTGCCCGCCCTCTCCCCTAAAATAACGATTTCACGAATGTTCACGCTTAGGAGTGAAAGATACGACTTTCGGATAGCACACCTGAGGAATGGCGGCGATGTCCGGGGCGACTGCACAGGTGCTGCTCACGACCCCTTAGCGTGCGCAAGTGTGTGTGTGTGTGTGCGCCTAAGTCTGGCACACCGCGTCGGTGTGATGCTATTGGCTGCATTCCGGACACGTTTCCACGCGACCCCAGGTGTAATTACCAGACGACCTGCCGTTTCGTTTGCAAGCATAAAATCCTTAACTTGTACCTTCCCCAAATACCCTCTCTGGTCCATCAGGAGTTCAAAATTTAATTTTCAATTCCAAAACCGGCCATTTTCATCATCCATTCAAGGCATTCAACCTGATTAAAAAGTACACTTCGAAAGATCCCTAAGGTATACTTTCATTCAAGTATCACGAGAGAACTTCCTCTTTATTTGACTTGCATTATTTCCATCTTCCCTCCTTGGTAAATTCTGTCTGCCCATTCATTCATTCTGCCTATAAAACGCTTCTTACTCTCTTCCTTCTTCTACCTCGCTTACCCCTAGAGTTCTCCCATCTTAGAGTGTATCCCGACCTCATCAGCATAACACTTCCCCTTCTCATTATTTCCTCCATCCACTTTCTCTGCCTTCTTCGTATTTACCCTTTTAGCAACTTCCTCTCTTCGCCCACCAACTTTAAAGACTTCCTCGTTTGTCTTACTCTCACTGGTCAACTCGTTCACTCCATTATTCTCCGCCACACCTCACAGCCCAATCAGATTCATATCTACTACCTACTGTTACATATATCTACAAGAGTACTGGGTATATGTGACAAACAGGTAAAACACAAATGTTATCCTACCACTGGTTAGGCCTCATTTAGAATATGCTGCTAGTATATGGGATCCTCACGAAGTCAGATTAATTGCCGAATTGGATCGAGTACAGCGTAGAGGAGCTAGATTTGTGAAACACTGTTTTGATAAAGTGAGTGGCGTATCCAAATTATTAGAGCAGCTAGGTTGGAAATCACTCACGGAGTGAAGTCTTAATTACACATTAAATATCTTGCATAAATTTTAAGGGTGTCTCTTAAGTGATGATGCTGCAAATGTATTATTAGCACCATCGTACTACGATGAGAGATATCATGGCAGAAAGATTATTGAGATTTAAGAGTGTAACAAATGTAACAGTGTATTCCAATTGCCATTTTTTCCACAAAAGATAAGAGATCAGGATAACGCTATCAGACCGAACTAGGGTAAGAGGAAGTACGTATTTTGCGACTAAAGTAGTCTGGTCTGTAATCATCCCCTGCCACACACCTTAGCAGGTGACTTGCAGGGTACCAATCCTGGATGTATGTCCGTACGCTCATTATGCTTCCTCTAAAGGTCACGGTCTCACACATCCATGAAGTATCACAGTCAAAGTATTTAAATGATCTTTTATTCACATCTTTCCTCAGCGTACAAGCCATTAATTCTATTCATCTTCTTGCAAATGTCCCTTCCGCTAACGCTAACTCCTCCTCCCAATCTCCCCAACCACTCTAATGCCCCCATTTTCCTCTGAAATACTGACCAAATAGTTTAAAACAGCTCCACTACCTATAGTTTTTTCCTTCAAATTTTACACTTCAATTTAGCTTTTGTAGCTGTTTTCATAAAAATTGAAACATTTATTGTATATTTGTACGCCAAATAACTGAAATAACAGGTCATCTTTTTTTTAAGTTCGAAGAAGAGTGCATCCAGAAGGGTTTTCGCGCATGCGCGAAAATCGAAAGTAAAAGAAGTATATTAGGATCTTTAATATAAAACGGTTCATCTGTGACTTAGCACTGAGTTTGCATCCAGTGTTGAACCCTGTGATTTCACTCAAATGAAGCAATCTTCGGGTAACACTACCTTTGAGCAGTTTTGAATTGATGTGGACGGCGATGCTGGTGAGAGAGAGAGGAATAACAGAAAGAATAAATAAGAAATGAGAAAATGGTGATAGGAAATGATATTCTGAGACCATAAAATAGAACGGAGGATATCACTAAAGATGGAAACGATACAAAATAAGAATAGGTATTTAATTTTTTCTCTAACACAAAGAATTTATAAGGAGGTGAAGAAGAACATCGATTAAGGGCATAAGAGGCTTGTTTTTTTCAAAGGATTTTTTTTACTATTCTATGCATGATAATATGTAGCTTTAAATGTCGTTATTATTTTGTTAATTATTCAATTTATTTATTAATTTTGTTCATTTTTAATTTTATCACATATTTTCCCATTAATATGGCGTGCATTACATACGCAAAAGGGAACAACAAATAATGTTGGGCGTTTTTAAATAAGAAAAAAATTAACGATTAGATTTTCTTCTTTCTCCTTGCTGATTATAGTTTCCATGTATTAAAACAGAAAAAAACAATTGAAACGACTATAATTTTTTTAAGGCTGAGGTCGGCGCAATAAGGAACGGAATGCGAGACGGTGGGCTGCATACAAATGGACACAGATCTGCGTCGCAATTAGCGGCGTCTGTCCTTCGGCAACAAGCTCCAGCTGTCCTCGCTAAGTTTTCGTTTCTGTAGGCACGAACTCCGAATATTCGAGATAAATCGCAGGGAAATCTCCTGTAAGGTCATGAGGGTTTTATGAGAAAGGGAAAAAGAGAGGAAAATCAAATAATAATAAATATTTAAAAAAAAGAAGGTAAAAATTAGAGCAGGCGGAACAGTTAACCTCTCTTGTGTTTCAGACCAAAATGGTCAAAGAAAACGGAATAAAAATGGAGATAGGAAAAGAAACTTTCACAAGAAAGAGAAGAATTGATGACAGGGACACTTGAGTAAGGATATTAAGTAATCCTAGCGAAAACTTTGATATGGAGCGTGGTTTTGTACGGCGCGGAAACATGGTCGTTGAAGCAAGATGCTTGTCGTTTCAGATTAGAGGCCGATTTGGGATAACGTGGGCGCGGAGAAGGACGATCAAGATTAAATTGGGGAAAAGACAAACGAGGAAGTGCTAGGCATTGTAAGAGGAGATGGACAATATTGTTGGGAGAAATCGAAAAGAGGCACGAAAAATGGATTCAGATCATTTTAATTGGCAATGACGAATGTTGACGACTGTATTTTTAGAGGGGAGAAAGTTAGGCAAGCGAGGAAGGGGTTGGAATAGGATAGGGATGTTGGATGGAACGAAGGGAGGAAGGAAGCACTATGCTGAGTTGAAGAAGGGTTCATTGTATCAGGCGTCATCAGGAGAATCAATTTCTATCTTTCAAAACGAGGCTAAGAAACGTAGAAGCGTACAGTCTTTTGTCAATTCAAAGACATGCCTAAAATGGTACGTTTAGACTATGAAATAATAATTAATGATGAATATCTTAAAAACAGAAGTCCAAACTTAGATACATTTTTCTTGATGTAAAAGTTTCATTTATGTTTATATGATGATCGAAAGGCAGCCCATTGGACTTGTGAATAGTATTAATTGGGTTTTTGCTGGAAATAGAAATAGGTAGATTAGAGGTTCTATATACTTTTGGCAGTTGGGAGCATCCAAAGACTCTTGTCTGCTACAAATAACATCCATTCCTTCGCATTTTATTTAGTAAGGTGCCCTCTGGCATGAAATTAAATTAGCTGTTCTCACTTGATATTTCATCTGGATTTATTAATCATTACACTTGAAAACATAATTATGATTTTTCAATTTCCAATTATGTTCAGGTTCTAAGATATCCTATTTTTTTCTGACGAACTACTTAGGTGAGAAATGTGAAACTTCTGTGACTTTTAAACATGATATTCCTATTATTATTAGGTAATTTACCGGTTAAGGTAGGTTTTTGGATGGACACAGTTACTAAATAAATATTTTGTGATTCCTAACAAAAATACAAAATCCAGTATCCTACTCTACATCAGGTCCCTCTTCATCTCTGAGTACTTTCTTCCTCCCTTAATCCCGTCCAACATCCCTATCCTGTTCCTTCCCTTTCCTCTTTTGCCCAACATTCTACCCTCTATCACAGTCTTTAACATCCCACTGCCGGTCAACACCCCCTTCATCCACTTTTCCTGCCTCCATAGGATTTCTCCCAACGAACCCCTCTCTTCGCCCACCATACCAAGTACTTCCTCGTTTGTTTTCTTCTCTTTCCATTTCACCTTCTCCATTCTTCTCCACACCCACATTTCAAAAGCCTCCAGTCTACGTCTATCCTCCTGCTTCAATGACCACGTTTCCGCGCCGTACATAGCTACGCTCCATATTAAAATTATTACGAGTCTTTTCTTAATATCCTTACTCAACGTCCCCGTCATCAACTCCTTCCTCCTCGAGAAAGCCTCTTTGCCTAGCGCAATTCTTCTCCTTACGCCCTTACTACTTTGACCGTGTTGGTCCAAAACACTACCGAGATACGTAAACTGTTCTACCTGCTCTAGTTTTTGCCCTCTTATTTTAATGTTTAGCTTAGGCTTTTTCTTTCTAGAAAATCGCATAACCTTTGTTTTATTAATATTGATTCTCATCCCATACCAATCGCACTGAATTTCCAATTCACCCAGCAATGCTTGCAACCCCTTGGCTGACTGACAAATCAAATTGATATTCCTATAAATAATTTTTTTTGAAAACGTTGAATCCATGATTCCATGGCAGCAGAAAATGCTTCTGTATTGGGGTCCCTTTTAGCCCACGGGAAATACCTGCTTATCTGCCGTCGAGGCTTCTTGGGTTCGTTGCCACGGGACGTTCTGCCATACTTGAACCGTCGCATACACTTTATCTTTCTTATGAAAGTATTTAGCGAGACAAATTAGGAAATCTTAGAACATGGAGGCATATGGCCTTTAATTAATGCATCGATTATTACGTAAGATGGGGAATGCCCTAAGTCTTGTGTATCCTTAGGGGGAGGGGGTGTGTTAGGTAGGGGGAGAGGGATGAAAATAAAATTCAACATGGCCCTTTTTAATTCAAATCCGATTCCAAAGCCCGACATTTTTATTCTGTTAGTTGCTATTCGAGTGGGATGGGAAGGGAACTTGGTTACGAAATGTAAATAAAGGTTTTAAAGTTGCTATGGACGCAGGATTGGGTGTTTCGCACGCGCGCGCGACACGCAACGATCATATTTCCTTTTAGGAATCAGCTGCAAAACAAACGACGCACGGAACTGGTGCATTATCCCCTAAGAATTTAGGGTTTTGATTAAGTGCGCGGCTGGAAAAATTCCCACGGCATCTCCTCCCATGGAAGTCCGAGGAAACCCCGAGGGAGTCCTCCAGCGAGCCCACGCACACACTTCGCCATGAACACGAGAAGAGAAATAAATAATAAACAAATAAAACAACAGCCAAGCGGTAAAAAGTGACATCATCCAAGGAAGTTGGATGGGCGTCGGTAAAATAAATCGTGCAGTATCGCGTGTTTGGACGATCAACGACTGTATTTGGCAATTAAAAATTATCCCACGATTTTTGGACTGACATTAATCATTCCCATCATATTTATCCTGCCAAAATTATCTATTATTTAGCGTTTCTTTAGTGTCCTTACGAGGAATAATGAAATATTTTCGTATACGGTGATTAAGGAGATTTTGCGATTTTTTCAAAAAGAAAATGTAATCAATTTGTCACCTTAATTAAAAGCATTTTCCTTGAGTTATAAGTGAGCAACTTGCCATAAAGAGAAAAATTAGCACGCAGCTTCAAGTCAAGGTTAGGACTACTGAAATATTATTTCCAAAAAAACCTAAGTTTACTTTGAAACCCTATTCTACTTGTAATGGTTCACATCCCAAACATATCCCACTGCTTTCTTAATGCGCTCAGAAAATGATTATCTAAAGATATTTGCCGAAGAAATATTATACAAATGATTGCGTATGAGAGTTATGAGAGGAATTTTAAATTTGAACGCGACAAGGTGAATGAATTTCTATACAAACTTGATATGGATTAAAATGGCTGAAGATTACACCATCAATGTTAGTATTCTACCGTTAAAGATCTGTTTTGGATGGACACCTACCACATATACAATGGCTCAAAGATACATTTTCTTACCTCTCCTAACCAAACATCACTTGACATCCGACTTTGCAAAACCTTAATTAATTCCGCATACTTCTTTTCAGCCTTCTTCCTTGTCCTACATGCCAATCCTATTCCTTCCCCTTACACGTGTTCTTTGCGTTCTCCACTCTACGAGGGCGGTTCAATAAGTACCCGTGTTAGACAACATAGGGCGTTCCTGAGGGAAGTTTATGTTATCATCGTGTGCTGCCATCTATCAAACGACGTTGAAACTAATTTCAGACTGTTTTAAATGTTAGTTTGGATTTGGCAGCCCTTCGAGTAAGACGTGTTTCGTGATTTTCGCTAAGATGGGAAAAGAGCAGCATCGTTCGGTAATTCGCTTTTTGTTTTTGGATGGGAAGAAATGCGAGGAGATAAAAGCAAATTTGGATGCTGTTTATGGGGACACTTCGCCATCTATGACCACAGTTAGATATTGGTTCAACGAATTTAAACGTGGGCGAATATCTGTTTTTGATGAGGAGCGACCAGGACGCCCGGCAGACGTGGATACCGAGGAAATCATTCAAAAAGTCCACGCCATGATTCTCGCTGATTGACGAACGAAAGTGCGCGAAGTAGCAGAGGCCGTGTGTGTGTCGACTGGAACGGCATTTATATTTTACATGATAAGTTGGCGATGAAAAAATCGTTGGCCCGATGGGTGCCGCGATTGCTCACGGTGGACAACACGCTGATCCGGCTGTCAACTTCATGAACTGCATGAACTACGTTATGAATTGCTGCCGCACCCCCCGTATTCACCCGATCTGGCTTTCTGGGACTTTTTCTTATTCCCTACCATGAAGAAATAGCTCGCGGGAAAAAAAATTAGCTCAAACGAGGAATTTAGCGCCGAGACAGAGGCGTATTTTGGAGAGTTCGACATATCCTATTTTGTGGAGGGGTTAAAAAAATGGCCGGAACGTTGGGAGAAGTGAATCTTTCTAAAAGGGCACTATGTTGAAAAATTTAAAAAAATGTTTTTGAAAAAATGGTTTCTTCATTTCCAACACAGGTACTTATTGAACCGCCCTGGTATATAACAGTCTTAGCATCTCATCGTCAATCAAAATGCTCAGTATCCATTTTCCCTGCCTCTTTTTGATTTCTCCCAGCAATTACCTCCAAATATGCCTATTACTTCCTCGTTTGCATCCATTTTGGTCCATTTCACCTTTTCCAGCATTCTTCACACGCTCACATTATCTCGAAAACCTCCCATTTATGCCCAACGTCCTGCTTCAATTAATATGTTTCCGCGCCGTAAAAAAACGACGCTCCATATTTAAGTTTTAACGAGACTTTTCTTAACATTCTTAATCAACGTTCTTGTAATTATTTCCTGCTTCCTTGTAAAAGCTTCTTTACCCAGAGCCATTCTTCTTCTTAGATATTTTGATCCAAGACACTTCCGAGATACGTAAACTTTTCCACCTGCTATAATTTACGCTCTTCAAATTTAACGTGCAACTTAGCCTTCCTCATTCTCGAAAACCTCATAACTTTTAAATCGTTTGCCTTGAGCTTCATACCATATTTATCTCAATAATCGTTTAATTCAATCATCAATGGTACATAATCTCTTGGCTGCCTGGCAAAACTTATGATTTTATGGCTGATATAACTTATTGATTTTATGAATTCCACACCTATGTACTTTCATTCCTTATTCCAGCCCTCCCAGGCCTCTTTCACCATTTCCCCTGCATAAATGTAGAAGAGCACTGGTGATAATGGACATTCCTGTCTTACTCTATTTTATAAATGGACATTCTTGTCTTAACTCCATTCCCTTTATTCCTCCTGTCGCATCACAGATAGTGTCAACGGATTTTTCCTTTTTCTTTTCTAACAGTCCTTTCACCAAACTGTACCAATGCGCACCAATTTCATCCTTCCTTTGTAAACATTCCATATCCACGCACTGCGTCTTTCACCACGCTTCTTTTGCCCAATTATTTTCCCGCCTCAGTTTTATCATTTACCTCTTCGTACATTACCTTTTTTTTGATTAATACTAGACCATATACTATATTTCTTCAGACCATCTTTCTAATATTTTTTTCTTTAATCCATGTCTTCTACAATATTTTGTCATTTGCTCTATTCTGAAGTCCAAATATTATATTGCTCTCGTGAATGCTTCTACATAAATTATAATGTATACATAAGTCTCGGTAGTCCAGGGGGTAGAGCCTTGGACTGCTGATCTGAGGGCCCGGGTTCGATTCCCGGGTAAGCCTCTCTGGACACCTGCAACTGCACCCAAGCTATGTGATTTTTCGGGTACCAGATCTTCCTGTGAAACCATAACCGGCACAGGGGTTACTTACCATAGTTTAATGCATAATTAAGACAGAATTGTTAGTTCGCTTTGGTTACGTCACTTTTAGAATTAGTTGCAAGGATTCATTGATGCATGGAAGAAGACGTTCATCAGATATTCACATAAGTTTGAGAGAAATTCCGCCATTGCCGTTGGAAATTGCAACGAGGAGAGAATAAGCGTGTGCACGGGATGAGTTATGAGGATTTAGGTCGGGAGTCACTTGATTCAGGAAGATAGCATGCAAGACTTATAGACTTTAACAAAGGTACAGGACACCTCTGAGTTATCCTGCAATACCGGGGGTATTACTATGGAACAAAATGCTATTGGTTGATTCTGTCAATGCAATTTGGTTCTATTATAATTTCCTCGGTGTCGCAAGTTAACTCGAGTGGTGTCCTGTACCTTTCTAAAAAAACTACAAGTTTTACATGTTCTCTTCCTGAATCAAGTTACTCCCGACCTAAATCCTCATAATACATTAACTTTTCTGGTAACAATTAAAAAAAATCAACTGGATTTTTTCTTGATTTTTTACAAAGCCTTATTTGATGTCTTCTTCCATGGATCCAAAATACTCACAGCACATTAAAAGTGTAGCCTAACTGAAGCGAAGAAACACTTCTTTCTTACTTTTTTCAGTACATTTTTCCTACAAGCCGTCTGATGAAACTAAGCTACTTTAATGCTGATCTGCATATTCTACTGATGTATGTTTACCGCATGAAAATTGTATGCCAGTGAAACACCTCATAAGTACTTGATCTGTTCTGAAATGTTTGCCTTGATTCCATCTATTTTATAATTTGCGCCTTATCAATATTAAGGACGAGAAACATTTCCATCATGTTTTCCCCTTCCTTAAAGTTGGTATGTATTCTGAGAGTCGACCATTTAAGAATTAAATACAAACGTGGAAGGGGAAAAGAGAAAATAATTTTCTTAAGTCATACAAATCCGTATGTCAGGTTAGTTTGCAAACAGAGATTGCAATGCGCATGATTGTCGAGTACTATATTTCTGCAGACGTTGATTTCCTTCACTTTCGGCGCCAATAGCGAGCTCCTATTTCTATAAATATATTTTTTTTAAGGTAATCTACCGGTTAAGGTAGGTTTTTGGATGGACACAACTACCAAACAAATATTTTATTACTCCTAACAAAACACAAAATCGATCATCCTACTCTATATCAGGTCCCTCTTCATCTCTGAGTACTTTCTTCCTCCCTTCATCCCGTCCAACATCCCTATCCTGTTCCTTCCCTTTCCTCTTTTGCCCAACATTCTACCCTCTATCAAAGTCTTCAACATCCCACTGCCGGCCAACACCCCCTTCATCCACTTTTCCTGCCTCCATAGGATTGCTCCCAACAAACCCCTCTCTTCGCCCACCATACCAAGTACTTCCTCATTTGTTTTCTTCTCTGTCCATTTCACCTTCTCTATTCTTCTCCACACCCACATTTCAAAAGCCTCCAATCTACGTCTATCCTCCTGCTTCAATGACCACGTTTCCGCACCGTACATAGCTACGCTCCATATCAAAGTTTTTACGAGTCTTTTCTTAACATCCTTACTCAACGTCCCCGTCATGAACTCCCTCCTCGTGAAAGCCTCTTTGCCTAGCGCAAGTCTTCTCCTAACGTCCATACTACTTTGACCGTGTTGGTCCAAAACACTACCGAGATACGTAAACTGCTCTACCTGCTCTAGTTTTTGCCCTCCTATTTTAATGTTAAGCTTGGCCTTTTTCTTTCTAGAAAATCGCATAACCTTTGTTTTCTTAATATTGATTCTCATCCCATACCTGTCGCACTGAATTTCCAATTCACTCAGCAATGCTTGCAGCCCCTTGGCTGACTGACAAACTAAGGCTTGGTCATCAGCAAACCTAACTGATTTTACGAATTCCCCGCCCACTTTCATTCCTACCTCCAGTTCTTCCCATGCCTCTTTAATCATTTCCTCTGCATACAGGTTGAACAGCAACGGTGATAATGGGCAACCCTGCCTCACACCCCTTCCTAACACTGCCCATCCTGACTCCCTGTTTCCCACCCGCACCTGAGCAGTCTGAGACATGTACAGGTTGTGGATTAGCCTCCTTTCTCTCCAATCTATTCCTATTTTCTGCAATATACTCATTAGTTTTTCCCAATTCACCCTATCAAACGCTTTTTCGAAATCTACGAAACAGGCAAATACCTCCTGGTTGTGTTCTATATTCCTCTCGATTAATAATCTCATTACTGCAATGGCATCACGCGTCCCTCTCCCCTTCCTAAACCCAAACTGATCATCCCCTAAGTAATCATTTGCCCTACTCTCTATCCTTTTGTTTATGATCCTGAGAACAACTTTAGCTGCGTGGGATATCAAACTAATTGTCCTATAGTCCTCACATGACGTGGCCTTTACCTTTTTCGGAATAGGTACTAAAACTGATCTAACAAAGTCTTCCGGCCAGATTCCCTCATCATAAATACTACGGATCAGCCCATATAGCCTCTTCCTCCCACATTTTCCTAAGCATTTTAAAAGTTCCACGGGAATGTTATCTACCCCCACGGCCTTATTTAGTTTCATCTCCCTTAATGCCCTTTCTATCTCATGGTCTAGTATGCCTGGACCTAAGCTGTCCTCCTCTACGTAATTTTCTTTTTCAATGTCTAACTTTGTTGGTCTGAGTTCTTTACCATACAGTTCTTCTATATACTCCTTCCATCTCTCTTGGATCTTTCCTGCGTCAACTATTACCTTACCCGCCTTATCTCTAACTGTTAGCATAGCTCTTCCTTTCTTACTTCCCGATAACGATTTAACTTTGCTGTACAGCGCACCCATTTCACCCTTCCTCTGCAGACTTTCCATATCCTCGCACTGCGTCTTCCACCATGCTTCTTTTGCTTTATTTGTTGCCCGCCTCAATTTATTGTTCAATTCTTTGTACTTCATTTTGCCTAATTCTGTATTCATATTCTTCCATTTTCTCCGCTCATCCATCTTTGTAATCATCTCATCCGTGATCCATGGTTTCCTAGTCCTTTTAGCGTTAACGGTTCCAATAGTGTCTTTTGCGGCTGTAGACAACCCCTTCTTGATCATTTCCCATTTTTCTTCGATAGTACTAAGCCCTTTACCATCCTCCATGATTTTCTCTACCGCCTGTTTGTATTCCTTCCTTTTCAACCCATTTAACGCTTCTACATTCCATTTTCTAACTCGCCGCCCCTGCCTTATCTTTTTGAAACGTACGCTACATTTCATAACAACTAAATTGTGGTCTCAGTCCGCATCCGCTCCCGGGAAGCTGTGGGAATTTATCACACTATTCCTAAACCTGTTTCTAACCAAGATATAATCTAGCTGATATCTTCCTGAGTCACCTGGCATTTTCCATGTATACCTGCGTCTTTTGTGGTGTCTAAACCAAGTGTTGGTGATGACTAACCCCTGTCTTCTGCAGAACTCAACTGCTTTCTCCCCGCGGTCATTCCTCGTGCCTAAACCGTAGTCCCCCACCTCATCACCATCTCTTCCTTCGCCTACCGTCGCATTCCAATCCCCCATCACTATCAAATGTTTCCCTGCAGGAACACACGCGATCATGTCCTCTAACTGATCGTATATCCTATCGACCTCTTCTTCCTTATGGTTGCTCGGTGGCATGTATACCTGAATAATAACTAAGTTCGTCGGTTCTGCTTTTATCTCCACTAGTAGTATTCTATCCGTTACCTGCTCTATGTTGACTACGCTTCTCCCTACCTCTTCATTTAATACAATGGCAACCCCTCGTTGGCTCTCGTCCCCGCCGCTGTATATTATTCGATACTTATCACTCCAGTAATCCCCGCTATCTTTCCATCTCACCTCGCATAGACCTAAAATATCTATATTTCCCCTTTCCATCTCTCGCTTAACGTTCTCCAATTTCCCTGTCATCATTGTCCTAACATTCCACGTTCCTATTCTAACTAATTTGGTCTTCTTCTCCTGCGTCTTCTGTCCTGCTGCTGCTGGTTTTCCCTTGCAAGGGTTTCGTGGGATGACGACCGCGGAAGCCTTGCCTCCCCCGCTGCCGGGCACGACACACGGCCGATTGGGCCGAGCCCCGTGGTTGCCAGGACTCAAAATATCTCTATTGTCCATCATATTTTTCTAGGGAATGATAGTTGAGGTGGTTTCCCGTTGCCTTCCTCAATAGTGTTTTTAACGTGACACCATCACTTACTGGCCGCCCCACTGGGGTCAGACGCCATTGCAGCCGCCTCACTGAGGAACAGACGCTGCGTGGACTAAGTTTCGTCTGGCTCCTAACCTTCGACCTATCTGGCATGGGTTACCCTACCAGGAGCAATAATTATTACTCCCGCCAGCACAGCTCTAGGGGTCATCGGAACGCACAAGCCCTTCCACCACGTCAAGGTTGTAGTCCGGGGATGGGCTATAAATATATATATATATATATATGTATATAAATATATATACATATATATATTTATTTATTTATACATATAAATAAATAAATAAATATATATTATATATATGTACATAAATATATATATACATATATATATTATATATATATGTGTGTGTGTGTGTATCTTTCCGCAGTAGTGGCTTCGAGATGAGGCAGTGGCCGGTGGGGGGGGGGGTGGAAGAAAGGGAAGGTGGTTGATGGTACAATGGTTCAGGAGGTTGTTTCGTGGTCAAAGCCCCGGCGAGCGCCCCCGAAATACGGCATAATGGATCGATTAGGCTGGGAGTGTTTGAGCGTAATCCGCCCAAAGGCCCGAGAGGCCATCGCATCCCCGACGCCGCCGCCCTCACCGCAAGTCGCAATAAATTATCCCTCACACCCCCCGCCGCGTGGGATGGTGCTTATCAGGGTGGAGACCGGCTGGGAGGGTTAGGAAGGGGTACGAGGTTAGGGGAAAGGACTCCCGGTTCCTTGCCTGGGTCGGACACTTATGGTAACGGGGGTACTGGGATAGATTATAGTCCAGGGGGTAGAGCGCTGGACTACTGGCCGGAGGGCCCGGGTTCGATTCCCGGGCAAGCTTCTTCGGGAACCTGCAGCTCCACCCAAGCTATGTGATTTTTCGGGAAACCATAACTAATTCAGGGAAAGAAATTGGCCCCCCCTACCCGGATGTGTGAATTTCACACGCCGTCGGGCTTAGTACTGGGTGAACTCTACCATCACCTTCGGGTTGTTTATTGTGTTTATGGTTTATATATATATATATATATATATATATATATATATATATATATATATACACCATTTCCCGGGACCCTCCGGTCAGTATTTCAACGCTCTACCCCCTGGACTACCGCGACCCAATATATATATATATATATATATATATATATATATATATATATATATATATATATATATATATTAATATATATATATATATATATTTTAAAGGTAATCAACCGGTTAAGGTAGGTTTTTGGATGGACACAACTACCAAACAAATATTTTATTACTCCTACCAATACACAAAATCCATCATCCTACTCTATATCATATATATATATATATATATATACTATAATTATATGCATGCCTATGTACCATTTCGTACGGAGTGTACGGAATTTACATTTCCCGTAACCTTCACGCCTTTCGGTGTCATTCATTATAATGTTTTATATATTTACACATACTGAGACCATTCAACCAAATATTCTTTGGTAGGATTGCGGTACATGTCAGTTATTATGAAACATTCTCATGAATCACTGAATACTAAATTCTTTATCAAAACCGTAACTTAAACGACAATTCAGACATATAACAAGTTATTGCTGTTGAAGTATTCAGCATTCTCGGGCTTCGCCGCGTCATTGTTTGATGCCGACAACAGTTTCGCCGAAGTTGCATTCGGCGTCTTCAGGTCGAAGATGAGGGACTCGGATTTTGGCCACCCATGTGGTCCCGTCTAGTGGCTGCTCGCTGACTGGTCCGTTTCCGGAGAACCCTCTTCTACGCGTTGTGGAGATGGTAGCCTTCATCTCTGTTGATGTTCTCCGGGTTTTTGGCAATCTCAATTGCTTCTCTAATGAGTCTTAGTTAATATCTACTCTCCTTTGCTATGACGTGTGCTTCTTGGAATATGAAGATGTCGTGACCGAGTTCACTCCATTTGTGTTCGGAGATGGGCGACCACCCATATAAGGGTGGCCAAAATCCGAGTCCCTCATCTTCGACCTGAAGACGCCGAATTCAACTTCGGCGAAACTGTTGTCAGCATTAAACAACGACGCGGTGAAACCCGAGAATGTCTGAATCCTTCAAACCACCGCCGCGAAAACCTACGCAGCCATATACAATTATTGCTATTTTTGACTTTAAAGTTTCTACACTTTCTTTTCGAAATACATTTCCTACTCAAGCAAGCTAATTATTTACGATTAAAAATAATAAAAAAAGTTGTTTTTACACGGGTGAGTATAATAGTTTTAAAATGCCAGAAAAAATAAGCAGAATATTTTTTCCCCGGCTGCTGTGGGGCGTTTTCCGGCTGGAAAGGTGGTTAGAGGTCTTGAAAAAGCAACGCCACTCGCGTCAGTTTCCTGCGGGTCGTCACAGTGTGCGGAACGCTTATTAGACTGGACCCCTGTTCGGGGGGTTGAGTTACGCATTCACGATGCCACGTTCCGTGGAGCAACGATGCGCTATACATTTTTGTGTCAAGCTTGGAAAATCGGGTCCGGTAGATGAAGCAATGTCCCAAGGAATGGCGATTCTAGACTGAAAAGAGATGTTCTGGGAGGGAAGAGTGACGACGAGTAACACCCTGGATGTCCGTCAACGACAGACACTATGCGACGAATATGTGTAAAAAGTGAGAGATATACTCAATACCGATCGACTCCTGAGTATCAAAGTGTTTGCAGAAGAGGGCAATATTCCGAAAACCACAATACATCGCATTACTACGGAATATTTAGCCATGGGTGTGCCAAGATGGTCACCAAGGCGCTGTCGGAGTATCAGAAGGTCACTCGTGTAAAAATCTCGCATGATATCTTGTACTGCTGAGAAAGTTGCCCGATTTTTTTTGATAACGTGGATACTGGTAGCATTTGTTCCCAAGAATAAAAAGGAGCTTGAAAGGCAAACCTTTTTTTTGGAACGCTGAATAAAGCCACAAAGGCAGTGACGAAATACCCGAACAAGGTTCACGTCGACGTTTTCCATGCGTCAGAGACCCTAGCGTTATTTTTTCGGGGGATCGAGATTGTGCGGTGGCTATCGTACTGGCTTCCCACCCTGAGGGCTCTGGTTCAAATCCCGGCGGTGTTGAATATTTTTCAGAGGCATGTCGATCCCTACTTCAGTTGCTTTGTGGAGGGCACTTTGAGTGATTACGCCGTCCGTCGGATGGGACGTTAAGCTCCGGACCCCTTGGCGCCTTTCGTAAAGAGCAGGCTAAACGCCGGGTTTCTCTCCACACTTCATCCTTTCCTGTCCATCCCCTATGGCGCAAGTGACCTCAGCTGTCGATCGCCTCCCCTAAATACTACTACTATCGTTGTATTCATACAAAAGAGATGCTAATTTGAAGAACTTTAGTAACTTTTACTTCAATCAGCAATATTTTTTTTTCGCGTTTTATTCTATATATTTTCTTAGAAAGACCCTTTATCGTAATACGCAAGCTGTAATTACATACTTTGTAACACTCAGTGACATTTTTTTCTTGAATATGTGACACCTGCAATTGAAGAGAGCATATAATTCATTTAGAAGGAACAAAAGGCGGTTATTTTAATATTATGTGTTTTTTTCTTTCATTGCGCCAACTAAGTACACGTTCAAAATATTACAGTCGACTTTTTTTAATAAAAAAATCACAAAACCATCTATGGCGGAAAAAATCGAAAATCTAATTTTAAGTTTCGATTTTTTTATCGATTGATTCGACCATCGTCCACTTCGACCTCTTTCGGTGTCGCGTCGAAAGAGGGAGGGGTCCGAATGGATATGGTGGGGGAGGGTGTGTTTGGAGAGAGAGGACAGGGGGATAAGGAGGGAAGCCTTAAGTCACGCAAACTTCCGCGGGGGTTCCTTTCCCTTCAATTCCCTCCCCGTTACTTAACCTGATTTCCAAAAAGGGGTAAAAGAAGTTGAGATTTCCGGTCTCGATGCCGACGTGAAGGCAAAGGTGGTGTTGGTTGGCGTGGTGGGATGGGGGCGGAGAAGTCGTGCATTTACTGTTCACATTTCCGCCATCACGTGCCTAAATTCCCGGAGGAGCGACGGCTGTCCTCGCTCCGCACACCCCGAGTTCGAATCCCGATCGTCCTCGACCCTTGCCCGACCCCCTAAGGAATTAGATTTTTCATCGTGATTCAAGCCAAGACATCCGCTCACTTCTTAAACTTCAGTTTATCGCGAGGCCGTTTGAAAGGCGGAGGGATCACGAATATAAGATTAGATGGATTGGCTGCAAGACAGACAGGTTTAAATGGTCATTTTTTCCAAGAACAATAAGAGACCAGAATGCTTGTAATCGAAATCCCCCAAGAGCCGGCTCGACATCATAAGTATTAACCTACAAGGTAGCGACTGCGCATGGTTATACGATTATATTGATATATTCTTTTTTTGCAGGTTCCCCTCACCTTTCCCCATCCATTTAATAAACCCTAACCCCCTCATCCCTTACCCTTTCCTCCTGGTGCTGCACCCCCAGCCACACACCTTTTTGGTGGCTTGCAGGGTATTGATGTAGATGTAGATGAAAGGCGTAATTGTCCGTTCGATCAGAAAAGAGTCATTTACTTTTTTTAGATTAACTTTAAACTTATAAGCTAGCAAGTTAAAAATTTGTGTTTACTCTTTTCTTATTCATGAACTCTGTTATTTAAGGTAGGTTCTGGAATAACAACCACTACAATTAAAGGTCTAATTATCACTTATGCTCCCACCAATTCCTACACCATAGATACATCCAAAATATACGCTTCTGTATATCCATATCCACGGGAAGTGAAAGAGAACCGTTAGACTACCAAGTGATAATACGAGGAACATTCAGGAAGAAAAAACAAAAAAACATGTCCAGCATTTACAGAAAGTCGAAGGCCATAGTTAAAATTATCCCCTTAGGATTCCCATTTTAAGGGCGACGCGTGCGACAAAGCGGCACATTGGTCAAATAGGGAGGAGTAATTCGTAAAAGATTACAGGAGCACGCCACGGAGGTCAAGTTCAAGGATTCTTCCTCTTCAATGGCAAGCAAGACACTTGACGGAGTTGGCACACGGCTTTTCCTTACCACCAAATGTACTGCACCTAGAGATGAAAAGGGGTGGCAAAATTCTTTGGGACACTTTAAAATAATTTAAGAAAACAAGTAAGGGAACCTGTTGAATTCTACGACTTGCATCTGCCATTCACCCCTTTGAAAGTTTTTTTAACCCTTTAACCTTCCTATCACCCCGAGGGTGGGTTTTTTAGGTAACATTTTAGTAAATTTTTAAGTA
This sequence comes from Hetaerina americana, assembly GCF_022747635.1. Taxonomy (NCBI): domain Eukaryota; kingdom Metazoa; phylum Arthropoda; class Insecta; order Odonata; family Calopterygidae; genus Hetaerina; species Hetaerina americana. Next base: position 25,052,272 of record NW_027286069.1, read on the forward strand.
AAATGGTTTATTTGTAATTCGTAATCACGCATACATTAGGACTACCGAAATATTGTCAAACCGTCATCGAAATATCTAATGGTTATTGAATGTAATCCCTCAAAACCACAAAATCATTTTAAAATGATACTTTCAATTCTTTTTTCCCGTTCGGTTACCTTTCATATGAATTTATGTAATGTCGAAAGATATTTAGTGTTGAAGTGAGAATACCAAAGGGAGGACGAACCGATATAAGGGAGACGAATTACGTGAAAACCAATGTGAAAATAAGGAAATAAATCTTAAAAGAAAAAATGTCCAAAGAACGGCGAAATAATGCGCACTTCACTTTGTTGAGATCACGATTTCACTTTAATTTCTTATTTATTTGTTGAAATATGGCCGCCAGAGTCTGAGGTTCAATTGAAAAACGTTGTATGTAATACGAACGTATTTAATGTATAATACAACACTTTTTGACAAAATGTTATTCGCGTTCCGTTAAACATTTGACAAGTTAATATTATTATAAGGTCACACCAAGGAATACAGAATCTCGTGTGGAGTGATACGTGAAACATAATATTTATTTAAAGCGATTTTGAGTAACGCTTTCCCATTTAAATGGCGGGTAAACAAGCCGTCGGTAACATGTACGTTGCCATGGATACCGAGCGCAAAATGCCGACAAAATAAACAAAACTTTACGTTTAAAATACAATGCATTTAAATTTTAGACCAAGTTACGTGAGGACGTGAGCAGAATTAGAAAGTTAAACTTTTCAGCAGCATTTTAGTTTAAGCCCCAAGATCATTGGACAATTGGTTTATATTTCAAATGTTGGAAATAAACACGATCTGCAAGGAAATTTTTAATTTTTTTTTAGCATTTTTATTTTCATTGAAAGATATAACCGCCATTGGGTCCCAACCAGAATCACTTTCTTCAGATTTCCGTTGTTCGTCTCAATTTTTTTAAAATTGCTATCCGACGCACAGAAACGTAGGCAGAAAATTTCAAGTCTCTAGGTCAAATTAAAAATTGTCAGGATTTCGTGTCAATCAGTGAGTCAATTTGTAACTTAATTTTTATTAATAAAATGACCCACCTGATAGGAAAGAGGGGAACGAAGAGAGGGAAAAGAATGAGTGTGGGTCTGTGTGGTGAGTATACCAGTGGCCACGCCCTCCATAACGTCTATCCGATAATAAAACCGCGGCACACGTCAATCGAGACCGATGACGTTCGTGAACGAGTTTAGTCACGAGGAACTAACTGCATGCACGACTTTCGTGAGAACTTCACTTATGAAGAAAAGCCGACTACGCGAGTCACGCCTTGCCTTAAAAAAAAAGTGTAATCAGCGTTGGCCTATAAATGGCTTATATACGTATCTTCAACCTTAATCTTCACCCGAATAAATATCTAGAATGTTAATAAAGTAGTTTTCACATGAAGAACACAATGCGATAAGTCGAATTTTTTACCTTTCTTTTTACTTTAATTGGAGTAATTTAAAGTAAAAGGTTATCAGCTTAATCCCTTTAACGAGGCTATTTCCAAACCAAGTCTATTTTTGAACTTGAAATAGTTCTTCTTCTTTCCCTTTCCCTTTCATAGCCAACATTTAAAAAAGTGCTCCCATAAATATTCATTGTCGGTAATGATCTGGAAAATGGGCGTATTGCATCTTTTCTCTCTCTCTTGTCTTCATTTTATTTTTTGTCACATGATAGAAACAAGCACCTCAAGTACAATTCCGGTCTCTTGATACAGATAATATACAAAATGGCCACCATGTTTCATTGTTGAAGCCATTTAACACCACACTTATTTCAGTAACTGAAATCAAAATACTCAACAGTGTTTGAATGCTTTGATGATAAGTCACGGATGAACCATTCTACGTTATTCACGATTCAACGATCTTTGTTTAATTTCCATTGCTGCGCACGCTAAAAAACACTTTTGTTCCGTGTTTTCACCGACGCCATTCTTGATTGATACGTGTTGATTCTGACACAACAATCGGTGGCGTATCGAAAACAAAAGTCATCCTCATCTGCGATTGGCCGTTTGAGCCAAGAATTCGTTACGAAATAAATATCGCACTTAATTCTGTTTTGAGTACCGAAAATTGAATGCAACACAGATATCGAATACGAATTCGACTTTCGAATGATACGATTTTAAGTATCCTGAATTCAGCATCGAAATAAGTACAGTGTAAATCGATCTTCGTGGCTTATAAATTGAGGGAACAGACAGAAGTTTTAAGCCCTAGCCAACACGCTACGCCGATTTCCTACGCAGGCGCAGCGTCCAAAGACGTTGTCGTATGGGGCGTTCGAATTTGTGTGAGTCTCTCGTTAATAAGTTGGTCTTCTTTGGATTTCATCCCACAATACTTTCCCTAGTTTGTTTTTCTTCTATCCACTTTTCCGCATTTTCCATCCCTCTCCACACCCATTATTTCAAAAGCCTCCAATTTATGCCAGGCAAATTGTGACAATGATCAAGTTTCCGGAACGTACAAAACCACCATTCATATCAAAGTTTTCACTAATATTTTCTTTACGTCATTGTCACAAATACCTGCCGTCGGTTCTTCATGTAAAAACTTCTTTGTCCAACGCAATTCTTCTCCTTATGTCATGTTGATGGGCTAAATGGAAGAAGGGACCATTAGGTCTCAATTTCGCCCAAATAAAGACCTCTATCTATCTATCTTTTTATCTATGTTCATACTACTTTGACCATTTCCGTCCAGAACACTTCCTGGACACGTTAACTGTTCCAACTTCTTTAGTTTTTTCCCTCACATTTAAACGTTTAACTTAGCCTTTCTCTTCCCGGAAAATCGCATAACCTTTGTTTTATTTACATGTATTCTCATCCCATATCTATCGCACCAAAGGCCCAATTCACCCAGCAGTGTGAGCAATCCCTTGGCTGACTGACAAACTAGAGCTTGGTCATCTGCAAATTTAAATGATTTCATGGATTCTCCACTGACTTTCATTCCTATTTCCAGTAGGTCCCGTATCTCTTTATTCATTTGCTCCACATATACATTTATTGAACAGCACAGGTGTTACTGTAAATCCCGGTAGATGGCGCACTGGTTCTCATTTTGATCCGCTGAACGCTTTGCGCAGAATAAAATCTCTTTTTGATCACACCTTGTCTGCCGTACCTGATGTCTATTTACCAGCTGTACGTGCAAACGAATATCAGTAAAAAACGTGAATTTTTATCGAGAAATTTCTAAAGTATTTTCTTCATTGTTTTAAAATTATGTTCAATATGTTCAATATTTAATGTGTTCCGGGGGTTACATAACGAGTTTTCACTCCCCCAAACCCTAACACTCTTAATAAGTCATTGCTTTTGCTGCCGCGTCATTTTTTGTCACCTTACGGATAAGCGAACAAAGGTCACGGCTTTAAAAGGCATGCTTTCCAAACTTGACAATTCCACGAATTCCATTTAAAAACCTATTTAAAGTAACTTAATTAATCAATCAGCGTCACCTAATTATTAATCAGAAAGGTAAAATGTCATTAGTCACGCGATTTTGTGGGGCGAATGGATTCTATTTATATGATGGGCACGGAGAATTCGGGAATGTTTTGGCTGCGTTTTTGGATAACCTTTCCGAGAGATTTCGGTTACGATCCGGCGCCGGATTAAAAAGTATTCTTCATTGCTATTGTTTTTCTCAGGAAAAAATTTTAATATGTGCAATTGGCTCGACCTTACAGTGTCACTGTTCATAACCCTCACAATTATAATTTAATTTTTTTAACAATTATAATTTAATTTTGTCTACTTAAATAACTCGTAGCCCGCTACATATTCCTCCAATATAATATATACTGCTCCCTAGGGGGAGAAAATCCTTGGAAAACTGATTTGAGTTTCATAAAAGGACGGAGTTATTTTTTTAAGTATCTAAATATCAAATAAGGTTTGTCCGTTTTGGTTCACAGAATTGGTTATGGTAAATGCTATGGAGATGGGAGATTAATATATAGTTATAAAATAAACTGAAAGTACCTAAAGAACATTTCTTCTTCCACGAACAGACCTTAGCTTCATCTACATCTACACAATACCCTGTAAACAGCCGCGCCGCAAGGGCGTGTGGCGGGGGGTGTTAGGACACCACCCGTCAAATAGAATGCAATTAGATGCAAAACAAACAAAAATAATGCTAACGCACATCTACACGGACGTATATATTCATGCAATACTTATTTTAACTTAGACACATGCGAATACTACATATACTGTCAACAAATGTTCACATCTACATACATCTACGAATATACCTGAAATCTACGCAACGTTAAATGTTGTCTTCACTTGTAAATCGAATGTCTTAACTATTTCTATGATGAATTTGCTATTACGATTCCTAATTGTCCAAGGGAAATAATGAATATTCATACGCATCTGTACTGGAGTATATATCCCTTATCTTTGCCCTTTAACCTGCTCATTTAATTTGGAGGGGGATCGAGATGGTGCGGGGGTAACGTACTGGCTTCCCACCCAGAGGGCCCGGGTTCAAATCCCGGCGGTGTTGAATATTTTTCCGAGGTATCTCGATCCTTACTTGAGGTGCTTTGTGGAGGGCACTTTGAGTGAGTACGCCGTCCGACGGATGGGACGTTAAGCTGCGGACCCCTTGGTGCCTTTCGTTAAGAGTAGGTTAATGCCGACGCCGGGTTTCTCTCCGCCCTTCATCCTTTCCTGTCCATCCCCTATGGCGCATATGACCTCAGCTGTCGGTCGCCTCCCCTAAATACAACTACTACTATTTAATTTGGAGCCATAATTATTCCCTTATATCTAATTATTTTATCAACTATTTCTCCCAAGGATCTAAAATATTCGTGGCGAGTTACAAATGGGGCCTAACTAAAGCGAGATAATACCTCTACATATTTAACTGTTTCTTTGCATTTCCCCGCCGCCCGTCTAATGAAACCGAGTTTCTTTAAGATGGACCCGCATATTCTCCTGATGCGTGCTCCCCAAGAGAGGCTTGGTGCTAGAAGCACCCCCAAATATTTAAATTGATCCGTCGTATTTAACACTGAAGCGTTTAATGTGCAAATAATGCCCTGCTCATTACTTCTTTTGCTCCATAATTTCAAAACTGCACATTAGCTAATGTTTAGTTTTAATATAAATCCGATAGTTTATCTAAATCGCTAGAGATTTTTTCTAAACCGCATTTTGTTGGGGTCGTTATTTCCCTGAATTTGCTTTAAGCAAAGAAATTTTCCCTAGGAAATGGTAATTGATGCCAGGAAAGTTAAGCAAGGTAGTTAAGAACAGACTAGTGAAAATATTGGCTCGGAAACATGGTCGTTGGAGCAAGATGATAGGCGTAGTTTTGATGATTTTGAAATGTGAGTGTGCAGCAAAGATGGAAAAATTGAAATTAACAGAAAGGGAAAACAAAATGAAGAAGGGTTGGACTAGACTCGCGGGGTTGCACGTAATGTAAATGTAGATCTGTTTCGTTCAAATACAAAAAACTCGCACCGAATTTATAACCAATTTCACTTAATTCATATGTTCATAAAACTCAAAATAGCGAACGTGTTTTTTTTTATACGTCAGGACAAGTCGGCAGTCATAACAGTTTTTTCTTCAAAGAGAGTCACCACCTCGACACTAATGTGACGTCTCTACTCACGCGCGACGACTAATCGCGTGCTTCCGTCTGAAATTGCACATTATTGGACGTTGGCATTGTTGTTTTTTTGCAATGTGTCCTCCACAGCATGCCCTCCACTCTTTGGGAGGGCTGTCAGGATAATAACAAATGGTTAGTAGTCTCGTGGGCTCATCTCCCACATGGGTGAAGGGGAGGGGGCGTGGCAGGGAGGGGCGGACATTCATTTGCCACTTTCCGGCCAGTGGGCGAACCGACCGTATCTTGACCGGCGGGTGATGGATGCGCATCGCATGGGAGAGACAACGGCGGGACGGGTGCTTTCACATCTGCGGGGGCGGCGCGGGTGGAGGGTTAGGGGTGGAAATGGAAGAGTGAAGGGAGGGGGGAGGAAGGAAAGGACGGAGAGAGAGAGAGGGGGGGGAGAGAGAGAGAGAGAGAACGGAAGAAACTGACTGATCAACATTAATTAGTCGTGTACAAATTATGCAGCTATGGGATTCGCCATTTTCAAAACGAAGTTCCTATGAGGATAAAAGCGTCTAAATGGTGCTATCTGTAATAAAAAAGCATCCGAATATGCGAGTCACCCTAAAAGAAGCTGGGGTTTATCCGATGTCATACCATTTTCATGTAAAATGCAACGAAAATTAAAAGAAGGGTTTTTTTCTATTTATTTTGACAAAATTTGGAATAAACAGCAAGCTTCTGGGATGGTCCACGGGTAAAAAAACGTTAATTCAGGAAATGCGAAATTTTCAGAGAAAAATGCCGCCATAATTGTTAAAAATTACTGCGAGTAAGTGGATATGTTGGCGAAATTAGATTGAGAGACCCTTGATTTTAGAAGAGAGAAGACAAGACTTGAAAGACTAATAGGAAAGCATAAGACAACTTTGAGTTTTATTACGACGCCGAGAGAACAGTTTTGGCATCAAATTGCATTGTTATATTCGACCAATTGGATGAAAAATTAGAAAGAGAGATAGGGGTTTGTCACAATCAGATACAAGTACTAGTTCTTCCTTTGCATGATACGCAGTCATGTAACAAAATGGAACAAAAACACACGAATATATTACCTGAGAGATTACATTCTAATGATTACGTCAAACACACCTATTATTGAATTATGTTTGTAGCCTTGTATTTGTGCATGTTATAGAGTGTTTTCCCACGAGGTTGAGTCAAGTAAAACCATTAAAACTGCGCTACAATTTCAAAACACCCTGCCAGTGTCATTTTTCGTTTCCCACAGTTTTGGCCTTGGTTTGATTAGTGGCCAACTAGCGGCATATCATCAAAACGAAATGATATGACGCAACAATTGTGTGAACATGGCCGCTCCACTTTCGACATGCACAACAGAGAAACAGCGTACTCTAATTAGTTTATTCAGTGGTAACGGAGAGTGAAACATGTTTAAATTCATCGACCAATGAAAGCTCAGTACGGTGATGCACATACGTATTCCACTTTAGCAAAGATGACTGCACTAAAAGTTATTAAACAGTGATATTTCCGGGAAACGAAATAGCCGAGATCGTAAACTTGATTTGCCCTAGGTTTGCTTAAGAGGGGTTGGCAAGAACAAAGAGACAAATAAGGGGAAGATGGGAAATAACACTGGGTCAATTGGTTGTGTTTGGGAACTTGGCGTTTCATTTTAAATTTACAGTGCTATTTCCGCATCAGGCTTCCCTCAACCAGGCCAGGCACACACTTTGCTGTGACGGCAGAGGCTTTTAAAGCAGTAAAAGTAGATTTCTAGGTGTCTCTAGGAGCATTTTCTAAATATATTCGTGACCTTTCGAAGCGCTAAAATATTACTACTGTACGCCAAGAGGATTACACATGAAAACTGTTTGATTGAGAAACATAAGTATTAAAAAAATTACGAGATAAAAAATATTTAATTTTTAAGACTTATTTGACGAGCATCCGTCTATAGCTAATATACATATATTCAAGTGTACATACAGGAACTTGTATGAATTAATATTTCTGAGTTTAAGTCGGCAACCCCACTGCCAGATGCCCTTTCAGCGCCTTGCGCGGTTAAGTGTAGGTGTAAGTATATACTATCATAGATATACTTTTTTATATTATTTCCTTTAAGTATATTTCGCGAGTGGGCATCGGGTTCGGAGACTACTTCACGGCGGGTCCGGATTCGATTCTCGGGGAACTAAGAGATACACCCAGGTATTTATTGGGCACCAGATCTTTACTGCAACAAAAGGGAAACAAATGGGATCACCGACCCTGAAGAGAGAATTGCGTATATGCGTAGGGCTGCATCCTCGCCCATCAGACCAAGCTTCGGGGTTGACGATTTTTGTTTTTTTATAAGTAAAAATGCATTTGTTACCGATTTATGAATTTTTATTGTGATAGCCCAGTGTTTAAACCATCTGGTCATCGATTGGAGGGTTCTTGTTCCAATATAGAATGACATCCGTGGACGCCCTCAGTATTAATCCACTCATGGTGATATTGTTGGTGCCAGAAATGTTTTTCGAAACTTAAAATCAGCATATATGCAATTAAACGTACAGGATACGTACAATAAATATCGTTACTCAAGAGGTTCTCTCGGGTTTCCCACCGGGTCAGGTTGCAGTACACCGCCGTTTCGAAGGCTGACTCTGCCATCGTCTTCAGGGTGACGCCTGCTCACCCTGAAGACGATGGCAGAGTACGCCTTCGAAACGTCGGTGTACTGCAACCTGACCCGGTGGGAAACCGGAGAGAACTTCTTGAATACCATACGCCGGGAAAACCTGAGATCCTTCAATATCGTTACGCTGTAGCCTCAACGAAGCAGTGGATGGGGGTCCGACCGGTCGGCTCGGTAGAGGGGTCCCCCACCACTCAGGCGCACTTTAGTTCAGTAGCCTCCAGGCATGCATTGAGCGAGTCTTGAGCGAGGAAAAAAAACTGTCGCGGGGGGAAATTTCGCAAGAGCTTTTGTACTGCGTTCAGGAAGATGAAGATTTTCTCGACAACGTTATTACCTCAAAGGAGAGCTCAAAGGGAGCTCAAAGGATATCAGTTCGACTCAATCGAGGCGGTTCAAGCGGCGACGACAAAGGCTCTCAACAGTATTCCGGAAACCGACGTCAAGCGGGCTTTTGACGGGTGGCAGGCGAGCCGAACTAAGTGTATCGATGCAGGAGGAATGTATTTTGAAGATTATTAAGTAATTGTAATGATAACTGCAATTAATTTTGAGTTTTGGGACCAGTCCCGATACTTATTGTACGCACCCTTTATTTCATGCTCGAGAACACAAGCGGATCCATACAAGCACGACGCACTACCCAGTTAACCCGGGTCAACATCATTTCCTTGATTTTTCGACGCGACGCAAGGGGTGGAATCTCATGCGAACGCACCCCTGCTGCTTGCATTAGCATGGGGGGGAAGGAAAATTACTCCATTGACAAGGGCGGGCGTCGCGACGGGTTTCGCGAGGGGTTCCTTTCAGACAGAACCCCTTCACCGGTCGAGAGGTGAAACACGGTGTTCTTCCTAAAAGAA